>NW_027502181.1:0-31235 GCF_021521415.1 Bidens hawaiensis
GATAAGATCCTAGTTAGTTAGTAAAGATAATAATAATAATAATAATAATAATAATAATAATAAAAATAAAGTCAAAAACATCTAGTGGAGGTAACAATGGGAACGTACATAGCTTTCTTTCAAATATTATCCTCCTATATCTATAGCTTCACCATGAAGTAAACTAAATATAAATTACCTACATTTATGGAAACCTTAAACATTCACACCTTACAAGTTACGGCCTTGTATTCCAGTAACGGTTTACGTCTACGCCAAACCGATATGAACCCAAACAACAAAACAATACTCTTAGTTCACCATCCGTAGTCCATAAGCAACCCCGAGTCCCGACCACCCTTGAACCACCACACGACGTCACGGTGCAACCCACGTTAACCGGAGACTCTTCATTATTACTACCTATCTTTACTTACCTTCACTTTGTCCGTAACTTCCGTACTCATCGCCACCTCTCGTAGAACTCAAAACGGTTTTTCGGTCAACCTGCTTCTTTTCCGACGGAGTGTCGAAGAAGACGAAGTACCTGTAAGGTTATATTTTGTTGTTATTTTGATACTTAAATAAATAAGCGAAAGATTAGTTAAACAAGTTAGTAAGAAAACACATATATATAAACACTTATACTCAAACTTATAAATGGATTAGAATATGGAAATTGGTTGTATCTCATCTTTACGTACATGAAGAAGATGAGTGATTTGGTATTCTTTTATTTTAATTTGATGGCCCACTAGTTGTCTTTATTCAAACTAATAATAAAACTATATATATATTTGTAAATATATATATATATATATATATATATATATATATTAGTAATTAGTCTCTCTTACTTTTTACCGGGGCAGTTTTGAAAAATTATCCGATAACTATTGTAGTTCTTTGATATAAACCAACAATCTTAATTTACATTTAGAGTACCGTTTTATAAATTTATAAAACTCTTTTAAAATGTTTTCATTTAAAAGATATCATTATTAATATATGGCAACTTCTTTTGTTATTTTAAATGAGTAACGTACATGTTTTAATATAATATATATGTCAAAGATAGAAATACATATAATCTAAAAGATAAATAAATACCTACGAATAAAAAAAGGTTTTAATGTAATTTAACCATTTAAATCATGTGAATGTTTTTAAACATATTAACCAGTCATTAAACTATAAATCTAATTCTAAATAATACATAAATTTTATGTAGATAATCTTAAACACAAATAAACAAGTAAACATCACTTTGGAACATTGAAGGTACGGATCATTACCCCCACTCTTTATTGTTTTCATATTCAATTGATATAAACCTATTGAGTTAATATATTATTTATAACTCTTCACGTCTTTGAATTATCAATTTACTTGGATGTCCGTTGAATTCGAATCCTGATTAAAAATGAATTTAGCTTTCATGCCATGCGATATTATTATTATTGATTATACTCATTATCGCATGTTCCGATATATGTTACGAAAACATGTTTGCTATGAGTTATATGATAAGTTCATTTGTATTCCGATACCCTGAGTGTCATTTCTCGTGGAGTGTCCCACGAGCATGTTGTTGCGGGCACCGACAACATGTGCACCACCCGTGACGGTGAGATCAGTTCACGGCGTCTCTTAAGTACAAGTGGTACATATGACTATTAGGAGGCGTATGGATCGGTCCTAGGATTAATATTAAGGAGATGGATAGCGGGTATGCCAACTCGCCATCTCATGTGATAAATATGCAGGAGTAGCTACCTATATATTGTCACGTTTTATGTCCGCTCATGGGTACATGTAACACTGCGTCTTTTACCCTGTAAGTTTAAAGCCTAATTATACCAACTTACATAAGTATAAGGACCAAAAATGTAAATTTTGAAAACTTCACCCATCGCGGTACGCGATGGGGTAACTATAAGCCCATCGCGTAGCGTGATGGCCTTGCTGAGTCAGTGGACACGTGTCCAACCACGTGTCAACACGTGGCACGATATGATAGGCCACGTGTCACAAGCTGGTAAGGCGGCGTTAAATTGTTGCGCCGCGGTACGCGACAGGGTAAAGGAACCCATCGCATACCGCGACGGGGTCCAGAATCAGCCTATAAAAGGGGGTGACGGATATTGAACCATTTCATCCCAAACACACCTCCATTTACACACACTTAACCTCGAAAGGCGTGCCCCATTACCATACCAAGCCGACGTGCCATTTTCTCGTAGTTCGGGCAAGGAACGAAGTTATAATCAAGTTAGCAATCGTATAATCGAGTAGATCAAGATCCTACCTTTTTCTTATTACCGATCTAAGTATCCAATCTAAGGTAGGAGTTATGTTTAAGTTATTTAATTATAGCTTAGACTATCAATCGAGGCTATGGCCTTTTAACCTTGATCGTATTTTACAAACATTCACATTCATAAACGAGTTTTCATAAACATTACTTCATAGTGAAGTAATGTCAACAAAAGATATATTTTGACGGGCATGTAGTAACTGTAAGAGGGATATCACTAGTAGTAAGTTTCTTGCCTAAGGAAAAGTAATTCGTATAAATCCCAATCAACCGAGGGACCCGTTTACTTACCTGGAGAAACTTACCAACGTGTTATAACCTATTAAGCCAAAGCATGCTATATTAAACGTCACATAAAACCAAGTGTTTTCAATCACAATCAAAGACAAACGATTTCAAGGTTAAGCTTAGCAATCATAGCTTAATCAAAACATCATTCAAATATTTATACAAACCTATTGAGTATAGGTTAATATCATTCGCAATGAATCAATCAATCAGTCAAGGTTTTCAACACCGACGGTACAGGTGAATACGTTAACCTTTTCAATCAGCCAAATCATATTTATACTCAATGAGACGAACGGGTGTTTGTCTTAACGAGTCAATCAAATGTCTATATGAGATCGAGTAATCTCTAAAACGTTATAATACAAAGTAGAGAATAATATCAACTCAGACCGAATACGCATGTGTTTGGATCCAAACATAACTGTTAAAGCTCAATCAATCAATCAAAGGAAATGAATCCGCGAGCTTAAATGGTCATGACTAGTTCTCAGTTTAGGGCCGTTTGGCTCGGGGAATACCGTTATGTGTGTAGGGCAGTGGTACATATACCGGAAGTAGTAATGCTTCAGCTGAGGTTGTCTAGAAAACTATGTTTGTATTGTAATCGTCATTCAAAATGTTTTATTGAGTCATACGTGTTCACCGGCATATAGCTGACGTATTTTCCAACCCATTGAAGGTAATTAAGCATAAGTAGCATTAACAAGGATTGGAGTCCTAATGAAGATAGAAGCGCGTACAACATGGCTCCGTTTTTTATAACTAAAAATCCTTGTAATATGAAACGTATCTTTTGTAAACTAATACTCGGGTATTTAATTCTCGAGTAAATTTTCAATGTAAATTAATATTATATTCAAACCTAAAGTCTTCCGCTAAAATTAACCCATAAACTCTGATATTTTTACAAAATAGGTACCAACTTGTGGTCACACACCTAGACCCTAAGTCGGGGTGTGACAGGTTGGTATCAGAGCCATCGGTTTCAGCGAATTAGGTATTTAAACATTAGTTCCTAAGCTTTAACCTTAAAGTTATTATTATTATTCTTAGGGATAAGATAGGATTGGTAAAACTTCCTATCCCTAAATTTAACTAAAGTGCAGATGTCTTACACTAATTATCTTGGTCATAGACGCCGAGTAGCAATCCAATCAAAACCGACAATCAACTACGAACCATACGATATGGAGAGTAGTAATAGTTATTACATTAGCTTTTTCAATCACAATCAACCGATCATTTCGACGTTACCATATGGGGGCCAATCCGTGTATCTCCCAGGAAGTCAGCAATGCCCAATCGAAATCTCCGACAACACTGCTGACAATACTCCTCAGTACTACCCATCTGACATTCCCACGTATCATCCTTCCGAGGAACAGGAAGTACAGAGTAAGATCAAACAGGAGACTGAATCAGAATCGTCGAGCTGGATGAATTGTCATTCTGATCAAAGGAGATGGCAATTTGGATCACCACCATTAGGTTATCAATACCAAATTCCACCTACCCCTGCAGAACCAAGTCATAAGCCAAATATGAGGGTCATCTTACCATACAAAAAAAGATTAGTTCAATCACCAATCAAGAATCCTTATGAATCGGAGGAAGAACCCGAGGAAGAGGAAGATCCAGAGGAAGAAAATGAGGTGAATGAGAATCCTTGTTTTCCTCCTTATAATGGACCAAGACCTTCAATATCACAACAAGCTAATGAAATCCGCGAGAAAGAAAATCTCATCGAGGAATTTTACACCACCAATATCCCCGATGAAGAAATGCACACATATGTTGCCAACCCGCATCTCTATCCACAGGAGAATGCTTATCTCTTCCCAGCTGCATCCGCACCAACGGGATATCCTAACCCGCCAAATTCAGTAATGGATGAGCTAAGGAATGAGAAAGTTGACAAAAAGAGAATGGGAAAGAAGATAGTTAAGAAATGTGACAAGATGAAAAATCTTGTTAAAAAGTGGATTAAGGATTAGGAATCGTTGTTACATATTGTTGTTAACTGATGTGTTTCATTTGTAAGATAAATAAAGAAAGTCTGTCTTTTCTCTGGATTTTGTTTTATTCATATAACAGCATGTCTAAAGCCAACAGTAACCAAGAAATGCAAATAAATAATAAAGAAAAGTCTGTAGCAGAAAACATAAACAAAGAAAAGACAGTAGCAGAAAACATTCAAGCAATACCGAAAGACTATGTGCTCGGTATTCGCGATTTAATCAAAGAAGCTGTAACTCCGCTCTTTGACTTAATGAAAAATGATCCGAGTCGAACCGCCTCACATTCTAATAAGAGGGCGAGTCGAAGAAAAAGAGAATCAGCTACTTCAAAAAGAGAATCAAAGAAAGAATCTAAGAAAGAATCGGAGAAGAAAGAAAGTAAGAAAAAGGAGAAAAAGAAAGAAGCGAGTGATGAAAGCTCAACTGCTGAGAACGACCTCTGTGATAAAACCAAGAAGTTAAAGATACACGAAGGTTGTGATTTCAAGGTGTTCAAAGTTTATAACCCCAAAGAGTTCCATGGGGATTAGGGAGCGATACACACCCCCCGATGGTTGGAGGAGATGGAATCGATCGTGTTGATCAGCAAGTGTACGGAAAGTGAGAAGGTGCAATATACCTCCCAGATGTTCACGGGGGGGGGGGGGGGGGGGGGGCATTAGAGTGGTGGAATACCCTGATTGGAATCAAGGGTAGAGAAAGCTTATACAATCTGGACTGGGCAACCTTTAAAGTCTTGATAGTGAAGAAGTTTTGCCCAATTAACGAAATGGATCAGATTCAGACTAAACTCTGGAATCACAAAGTTGTGGGAACCAATATCAAGTAATATAATACCAAGTTTCTTGAGTATTGTAGAATCGTACCTCACTTGGTCACTCCTGAAATCAATAAAGTGACGCGCTATATTTACGGGTTGCCAATAGAAATCCGTGACTTAGTCCGTTCACATATGTCGTCTTCTGTAACACCCTTGACAAACACAACATCGTCCCACTCTTAGGCTATCCCACATCGGCCATGGACAAGTGGTATCTGATCCACTCTTGTTCCGTTCGGGATGATGGGGCACGCCTCATCAAGGACGATGAGTCCAAAGGTGGGTTGTCTGTAACACCCTTGACAAACACAACATCGTCCCACTCTTAGGCTATTCCACATCGGCTGTGGACAAAAGAGATCCTTGGTTCATAGGAAAATGTCCTGCCTCTTCAATCACCAACGCGTTTTGGGCAACCAAAAACAAATCCGTGAGCTCTTCGTGGGCATAGCGGACAATATTGGTGCAAGGGGCCGGATGTTACATCTTCGACGGAATCTGCCATGGAGTTAGCCGGGTATTTGATGGATGGAATGATAAGGAATAAGGATGAGAAGAAAAAGGATGATGGAAAAACAACTGTGGGAGGAAAAATAAAGAGGACCGAGAAGAAGAGGGAAGGGGCGTTTGTGTATAGTCACCCCATTTGCAAGTCATGTGGTAGGAGACATTTCGGTAGATGCCTTCGACCAACCAACATCGCTGTATGTGGATTTTGCAAGAAACCGGGTCATTCGGAAACATATTGTAGGAAAAAGACAGGAGTATGTTTTGAGTGTGGCGAGAAGGGACACTATAGTACTGAGTGCCAAAGAAGAAGCCAATGAAAAATACAGCAGGAGCAAGTGGCAGCGGTGCCAAGACCAATGCCAAGAAGGGAAACGCTCGTGTCTTTTTGTTAGACTCCCAGAAGGCAGCAGATATACCGGACGTGATCACCGGTACGTTTCCTATTAATAATGTTTATGCTAGAGTATTATTTGACTCAGGTGCAAACCAAAGTTTTATAGATTATAAATTTTGTAGTCTATTAAATGAGCCCTTAGTTAAATTAGATAAACATTATGAAGTTGAGACTGCTCATGGTAAAATAAGTAGAATAACCGAAGTCTTAAATAATGCAACTATTTCTTTAGCCAATCACGTCATACCTGTACGATTGTTACCCATGACATTGGCAGGTTTTGATGTAGTTTAGGGTATGGACTGGTTATCGTTTAATCAAGCCCGTATCCTATGTAATGATAAGGCTATTGACATTCGAACATCTAACATTAAAACCATTCATATCACTGGAGATAAAGAAGGAGGAAAGGTAGGAATCATTTCCAAGATTAAAGCAAGTCATTGCATAGGTAAGGGGTGCCTTGCATTCATGGCCTGTGTAACGAAAGAACCTGAACCAAAGAAAATGGAGGAAGTACCAATTGTATCGGAATTTCAATATGTATTTCCTGATGAATTACCAAGAGCCCCGCCAGATAGAGAAGTAGAGTTTAGAATCGATCTTGTACCAGGAACGTCACCAATAGCTAAATCTCCTTATAGACTAGCACCTACGGAAAGGAAAGAACTAAAGAAGCAATTAGATGAGCTTTTGGAAAAAGGGTTTATACGACCAAGTTCGTCACCATGGGGAGCTCCAATTTTGTTCGTAAAGAAGAAGGATAGATCAATGAGAATGTGCATAGATTATAGAGAACTGAATAAAGTCACAATCAAGAATTGACGATTTGTTCGATCAGCTTCAAGGAGCAAGTTGTTTTTCAAAGATTGATCTTAGATCGGGTTACCATCAGTTGAAAGTACAAGAGGAAGATATCCCTAAAACAGCATTTAGAACCCGATACGGACATTATGAGTTCACCGTTATGCCTTTCGGACTCACTAATGCTCCGGCAGCTTTTATGGACATGGTGAATCGAATTTGCAAACCGTACTTAAACAAGTTTGTATCGTTTTCATTGATGAAATTCTTGTTTATTAAAAATCCAAAGACGATCATCAAGTTCATCTCAAAATCATACTTGAAACCTTAAGAAACGAGAAATTGTAAGCCAAATTCTCCAAGTGTGAATTCTGGTTGTTCGAAGTTCAATTTCTTGGTCATGTTATAAATGAGAAGGGTATTCAAGTATATCCAGCAAAGATAGAAGCCATAACCAAATGGGAGAAACCTAAGACACCGACTCAAGTCCGAAGTTTTCTTGGCTTAGCCGGATATTACAGGAGATTCATTCAAGATTTCTCCCGTATAGCCGTTCCATTAACTTCACTAACAAGAAAATCAATTAAGTTTGAATGGGGACCGAAACAAGAAGAAGCATTTGAAACACTCAAATAAAAGTTAACCAATGCACCTATCTTGGCCTTACCAGAAGGATTGGAAAACTTTACCATTTACTGTGATGCTTCGCACACGGGAATGGGATGTGTTTTGATGCAATGGAAGAAAGTGATAGCTTATGCTTCGAGGCAGTTAAAAGTTCATGAAAAGAATTACACCACACACGATCTTGAATTGGGTGCTCTAATCTTCGCGTTAAAATTATGGCGACATTACTTGTATGGTGTTAAGTTCATTGTATATACTGATCACAAAAGTCTGAAGCATATATTTGATCAAAAGGAATTGAATATGAGGCAAAGGCGTTGGATGGAAACACTTAATGATTATGACTGTGAGATCATATATCATGAAGGAAAGGCGAATGTTGTGGCTGACGCCTTAAGTAGAAAAGAACATGAGAAACCAAAGAAAGTCCGAGCTCTTAGATTGGAACTTAAAGTTGATTTAGCTAGTCAAATCAAAGAAGCTCAGAAGTTGGTACTAGAAGAAGGAAATATTAAAGCCGAAAAAGAGAATGGTACAATCGATCAACTAGTCAAAGGAAGTGATGAAATACTTAGACTCGGTACTAGGATTTGGGTACCAATGGTCGGAAGTCTAAGAGATAAGATTTTAGAAGAATCACACAAGTCAAAGTATATGATGCATCCGGGAAGTGACAAGATGTATCACAATCTAAAGATGATTACTGGTGGATCGGTATGAAGAAGGATATTGCCTTGTATGTTGACAAATGCCTAACGTGTTCCAAAGTGAAAGCCGAGCACCAAAACCGTTAGGATTACTACAACAACCGGAAATACCGATATGGAAATGGGATATGATAACTATGGATTTCATCATGAAGTTACCAAAAACTTCTCGTCAAAATGATGCGATCTGGGTTATTGTCGATAGACTTACCAAGTCTGCCCATTTTATTCCAATTCAAGAAACGTTTAGTATGGATAAGTTAGCACACTTATACGTCGAAAACATAGTATCTTTACATGGTGTGCCTCTATTCATCATATCCGATAGAGATAGCCGTTTTACTTTGAATTTTTGGTCAAGTTTTCAAAAGGCTATGGGGACTCGATTAAACCTAAGTACTGCTTACCATCCCCAAACTGATGGCCAAAGTGAACATACAATTCAAACCTTAGAGGACATGCTTCGTTCCTGTGTTATCGACTTAGGAGGAAGTTGGGACACTCATCTAGCGCTGATGGAATTTCGTACAATAACAGTTATCATACGAGTATCCAAGCAGCACCATTTGAAGCATTGTATGGGCGTAGGTGTAGAACACCTGTATGTTGGTCTGAAACAGGTGATAGTCTTGTCAGGACCTGAAATTTTTCAAAGAACCACTGATCAAGTTATACAAATCCGAGAACGATTAAAGGCAGCAAGGGATAGACAAAAGAGCTATGCGGACGTTCGTTGCAAGCCATTAGAGTTTAAAAAAGGCGATAGAGTTTTATTGAAAGTGTCGCCTTGGAAAGGTGTAGTAAGGTTCGGGAAGAAAGGGGAACTGAGTCCACGTTTTGTGGGACCATTTAAGATACTTGATAGAATCGGACCAGTTGCTTACCGATTAGAGTTACCCGATGAAATGAAAGGTATCCACGACGTGTTTCACGTATCTAACCTTCGCAAGTGTTTAGCCGATGAAACTCTTGCAATGCCATTAAAAGATGTTAAGATCAACGAGAAACTTAAATTTGTGGAACAACCAATTCAAATAGAAGATAATATGATAAAGTTTCTCAAGCACAAACGACTCAAGCTCGTGAAAGTTAAGTGGGATTCAAGACGAGGACCCGAGTATACGTGGGAGCTCGAGTCAAAAATGAAGAAGAAATATCCCTATCTATTCCAATAAATCTCGAGGACGAGATTATTCAAAAGGTGGGGAGGATGTAACACCGCGTCTTTTACCCTATAAGTTTAAAGCCTAATTAACCAACTTACATAAGTATAGGGACTAAAAATGTAAATTCTGAAAACTTCACCCATCGCGGTATGCTATGGGGTAACTATAAGCCCATCGCGTAGCGCGATGGCCTTGCTGAGTCAGTGGACATGTGTCCAACCACGTGTCAACACGTGGCACGATATGATAGGCCACGTGTCACAAGCTGGTAAGGCGGCGTTAAATTGCGGTGGGGTCCAGAAACAGCCTATAAAAGGGGGTGACGGGTATTGAATCATTTCATCCCAAACACACCTCCATTTACACACACTTCACCTCGAAAGGCGTGCCCCATTGCCATACCAAGCCGACATGCCATTTTCTCGTAGTTCGGGCAAGGAACGAAGTTATAATCAAGCTAGCAATCGTATAATCAAGTAGATCAAGATCCTGCCTTTTTCTTATTACCGATCTAAGTATCCAATCTAAGGTAGGAGTTATGTTTATGTTATTTGAATTATAGCTTAGACTATCAATCGAGGCTATGGCCTTTTAACCTTGATCGTATTTTACAAACATTCACATTCATAAACGATTTTTCATAAACATTACTTCATAGTGAAGTAATGTCAACAAAAGATATATTTTGACGGGCATGTAGTAACTGTAAGAGGGATATCACTAGTAGTAAGTTTCTTGCCTAAGGAAAAGTAATTCGTATAAATCCCAATTAACCGAGGGACCCGTTTACTTACCTGGAGAAACTTACCAACGTGTTATAACCTATTAAGCCAATGCATGCTATATCAAACGTCACATAAAACCAAGTGTTTTCAATCACAATCAAAGATAAACGATTTCAAGGTAAAGCTTAGCAATCATAGCTTAATCAAAACATCATTCAAATATTTATACAAACCTATTGTGTATAGGTTAATATCATTCACAATCAATCAATCAATCAAGGTTTTCAACACCGACGGTACAGGTGAATACGTTAACCTTTTCAATCAGCCAAATCATATTTATACTCAATGAGACGAACTGGTGTTTGTCTTAACGAGTCAATCAAATGTCTATATGAGATCGAGTAATCTCTAAAACGTTATAATACAAAGTAGAGAATAATAACAACTCAGACCGAATACGCATGTGTCTGGATCCAAACATAACTGTTAAAGCTCAATCAATCAATCAAAGGCAATGAAGCCGCGATCTTAAACGGTCATGACCAGTTCTCAGTTTAGGGCCGTCTGGCTCGGGGAATACCGTTATGTGTGTAGGGCAGTGGTACATATACCGGAAGTAGTAATGCTTCCGCTAAGGTTGTCAAGAAAACTATATTTGTATTGTAATCGTCATTCAAAATGTTTTATTGAGTCATACGTGTTCACCAGCATATAGCTGACGTATTTTCCAACTCATTGCAGGTAATTAAGCATAAGTAGCATTAATAAGGATTGGAGTCCTAATGAAGATAGAAGCAGGTACAAGGTGGCTCCGTTTTTTATAACTAAAAATCCTTGTAATATGAAACGTATCTTTTGTAAACTAATACTCGGGTATTTAATTCTCGAGTAAATTTTCAATGTAAATTAATATTATATTCAAACCTAAAGTCTTCCGCTAAAATTAACCCATAAACTCTGATATATTTACAAAATAGGTACCAACTTGTGGTCACACGCCTAGACCCTAAGTCAGGGTTTGACAGGTTGGTATCAGAGCCATCGGTTTCAGCGAATTAGGTATTTAAATATTAGTACCTAAGCTTTAACCTTAAAGTTATTATTATTATTCTTAGGGATAATATAAGATTGGTAAAACTTCATATCCCTAAATTTAACTAAAGTGCAGATGTCTTACACTAATTATCTTGGTCATAGACGCCGAGTAGCAATCCGATCAAAACCGACAATCAACTATGAACCATCCGATATGGAGAGTAGTAATAGCTATTACACTAGCTTTTTCAATCACAATCAACCGAACATTCCGACGTTACCATATGGGAGCCAACCCGTGTATCTCCCAGGAAGTCAGCAATGTCCAATCGAAATCTCCGACAACACTGCTGACAATAATCCTCAGTACTACCCATCCGGCCAGGGTGTTACAGCTATGGTATCAGAGCAAAGGACTCTTTCCTGTAGAAAACTTAAACATAGTAATTAAGACCTGTGAGGAATGGGTAGAATTTAGGATATTATTAAGTTAGAAATCGTTATGATATTCTAATCCTTGCGTCTATTCTTTTAGATGCCTCCTCGTCGTCAACCTCGTATAAATGTTCGCGCTGACCGCCCTCACAATGAAACTGCTTCTAATGAAACCCCAGTTGATCCAAATGTTATTGTTGCGGTTAACCAAGCTATTGCTGGTTTACTTCCAAACCTTGTTGCTCAAACTGTTCAAGTTGTTATTCAACAATCTTGTCCGCCTGAAAACACCAATGGCAATCACATTTCTGGTCCTGCAACTGGTGAGAACACCATAAACAACAATGCTAATGGTATACACATGTGGATCAAGAAATTCCAAAAGAAAACGCCGAAATCTTTTAGCCATGCAACTAATCCCATCGAAGCAAGAAACTGGATAGCCCATATTGAGAAGATCTTTGATGTTCTTGGAGTTGCGGATCAGTACAAGGTTAGGCTGGCAACCTACAAACTGGAAGATGACGCACAAACTTGGTGGGAAGGATATAAACAAGTTAAAGGAGAAGATGTTTATGCTGCTAATCTTACATGGGCTGATTTTCGCACCATCTTCTATGATAAGTACTTTTCTACTACTGATAAGAAAGCTTATATCAGAGAATATGCTGTTATCCGTCAAGGAAATGATGAACCTGCTTCGAAGTTTATTACTCGATTCTCAAGGTTGGCTAATATAGTTGGAGACGCCGCAGGGTCAGCAGAAGCCCAAGCAGAAAAATGTAAATAGGCAGTTAGTGATCGAATTCGGAAGTCGATTATGTATATGAAGTTCAAGGATATTACTGAAGTAGCTGATGCAATCAAAACTTTCGAGTTTGAAAGAAAAGAATTCTAATCTCGAACTGGCGAAAACAAAAAGAGAGACAGGGAAGGACAACTTAAGCAATCTACCAGCCAACCATCCACTACGACACCACCCCAAGATCACAAGGTACAAGCGAATAGAAACTCTGGAAATCAAACACGCCCTTGGTAGTCCAGACCAAAGAACCAGAATCCCGTTCAAAACCAAATTCAACTATACGCAGAACCTATTAGAGCTCAACCGCTGAATCAGTATATAAACCCTAATAAGACTTTACATCCTCTATGCAAAACTTGTGGTAAGAGACATCAAGGAATTTGTCGCCAATGTACAGGAGCATGCTTTAGATGTGGCGAAACTGGACACATGATCAAGAACTGTCCTAAGCAAGACACCAAAAAGAAAATCGGAGGAAATGTTGCACCACCCAACACTGGAGGAAGAGTTTTTACACTTTCCACTACTGATGCTAAAAATGCCCCAGGTACGTTATCTGGCACTCTTCAGCTTGGTGAACGTAGTATCTATGTGCTCTTCGATACAGGAGCAACCCATTCTGTCGTATCTAACTCGTTTACTAAGTACCTTACGATTAGGCCCACTCCATTAGATCATACTTTAACAATCTCTACTCCGATGAATGATTCATTCATAATCACCAGCGTATATAAAGATTGTCCTATTCGTGTTGAATCTATTGTGTATAACACGGACCTTTATCCGATGCATATGTCCGACTTCGATGTTATTCTCGGGATTGATTGGTTATCTCGACACCATGTTACTATAGATTGTTATTCTCGATGTGTTATTTTCGGTGATCTTCAACGTCCAGATAATATATATCACAGAACTCCACCCTGTAAATCTCTTAAGATTATATCTGCACTTAAAGCCCATAAATTTCTATCACGCGATAATGAAGGATTTCTCGCATCTGTCAAAGCTGATTCCAATGAATAACCAACCATAGATAGCCATCCGGTTGTCTGTGAATATGCAGATGTATTCCCAAAAGAACTACATGGCCTTCCACCGGACCGTGAAGTAGAATTCACCATTGATCTTATTCCTGGCGCCGAACCTATTTCTAAGGCACCATATCGTATGGCACCCTTAGAACTGAAAGAACTCAAGGAACAACTGCAAGAATTATTGAATTTAGGATTCATCCGGCCAAGTATCTCGCCTTGGGGAGCTCCAGTCTTATTTGTAAAGAAGAAATACGGAACAATGCGATTTTGCATAGATTATCGAGAACTAAACAAGATCACAATCCGAAATCGTTATCCCTTGCCTCGTATAGACAATCTCTTCCATCAATTACAGGGTGCTCAATTCTTTTCAAAGATCGATCTAAGATCCGGTTATCATCAATTGAAGGTCAAGAAGGATGATGTTCCAAAGACCGCTTTTCGCACTCACTACGGTCATTATGAATTCTTGGTTATGCCCTTTGGACTAACCAATGCGCCTGCAGTTTTCATGGATTTAATGAATCGTGTATTTCACAAGTTTCTCGACAAATTCGTCATTGTCTTTATTGATGACATTCTAGTATATTCTAAGAGCCGTGAAGAACATGAAGCACATTTACATGCAGTACTTGGAATTTTGTGAGATAAAAAGTTGTATGCAAAATTTTCAAAATGTGACTTTTGGCTTAGCCAAGTTGCATTCCTAGGTCATGTTATATCCGCATATGGGATCATGGTGGACCCAGCAAAGATCGAAGCTATTACGAAATGGCCTAGACCCACTTCTGTCACCGAAGTACGAAGTTTCTTGGGTCTTGCTAGCTACTACCGGAGATTTGTTGAAGGATTTTCGGTCATTGGTTTACCTCTCACGAAACTATTGAGGAAAGGAGTAAAGTACTCATGGAAGGAAGAGCAAGAGAAAAGATTTGAAGAATTAAAGAAACGACTCGTATCGGCTCCGGTACTCACTCTCCCTTCTGGATCAGGAGGTTACTAAGTTTACAGTGATGCTTCAAAGAAAGGCCTAGGATGTGTGTTAATGCAGCATGGGAAGGTTATCGCTTACGCCTCACGTCAGTTGAATCCATATGAAGTTAACTACCCGAGGCACGACTTAGAATTAGCCGCGGTCGTCTTTGCCTTGAAGATATGGCGACACTATCTATATGGCGAAACTTGTGACATCTTTACGGACCACAAGAGCCTCAAGTATATATTCACTCAGAAAGAGCTAAATATGAGGCAAAGAAGGTGGTTAGAACTTTTAAAGGACTATGACGCAAATATTCAATACCATCCAGGAAAAGCCAATGTTATAGTTGACGCCTTAAGCCGAAAGAATTTCGGTGGTATATCTTGCCTTCAAATTCAGCCTTGCATTATTCATGATCTTAATAAAATGGACATCGGGCTTCAGGTTGGTGAATCCGATGGATATCTTGCTAGAATGCAGATTGAACCTGATCTCATATCACGGATTAAAGATGCACAAAAGGAAGACGGAGGCTTATGGGCGATTGTGCAAAACCTTGAAGTGGGTAAGCAATCTGAATTCCGTATAGATGAGCAAGGAGTGATTTGGTGCGGCAAAAGACTTTGTGTACCCAATGACTCCATCCTTCGTGAGTCTTTGTTAGCCGAAGCGCATAGTTCACCATTTTCTATTCACCCAGGATCTAAGAAGATGTATCGGGACTTACGACAAAACTTTTGGTGGGATGGAATGAAGGAAGACGTTGCTCGATATGTAAGTAAATGTCTCAGCTGCCAGCAAGTGAAAATTGAGCATCAACGAGCAAGCGGATTATTACAGCCATTGGATATCCCATTCTGTAAGTGGGATGAGATTACCATGGATTTTGTTACTGGTTTGCCCAAGACATTCATGAAAAACGATGTTATATGGGTTGTAGTCGATAGATTGTCTAAATCGGCTCATTTCATACCGATTCGGCAAAAACTTTTCAGTTAGTCAATTATCCGAAATTTTTCTTCAAGAGATTATTCGACTCCATGGTACGCCATCTTCAATCGTTTCGGATAGAGACCCACGTTTCACATCACGATTTTGGAAAGGTTTCCAAAATGCTTGGGGTACGCGCCTGAAATTCAGCACGACTTTTCATCCACAAACAGATGGCAATCAGAACGCACAATTCAAACCTTAGAATACATGCTCCGAGCATGTGCACTTGAATGGTCCGGAAACTGGGATGAATATTTGTGCCTTGTTGAGTTTGCTTACAACAATAGTTGGCAAGCAAGTATCAATATGGCTCCATTCGAATTATTGTATGGTCGTAAATGTCGAGCACATATATGTTGGGAGGAAGTCAGAGAAAAGATTATTGAAGGACCTGAGTTAGTCCAAATTACTAATGAAAAAGTCATCGTTGCACGAGAGAAACTAAAAGAGGCTCAGAGTAGGCAAAAGAGTTATGCAGATCAACATAGACGAACACTTGAATTTAATGTTGGCGATCATGTCTTTTTAAAAGTATCACCTTGGCGCGGCATTCGCAGATTCGGAACTAAAGGAAAACTCAGTCCTTGCTTTATAGGTCCCTTTGAAATTCTCGATAGAGTCGGAGAAGTTTCATACCGACTAGCTTTACCGCCACAACTCTCTCACGTTCATAATGTTTTTCATGTGTCCTTGCTAAGAGGATATAATTACCATCTGCTTCACATCATTAGTTATCCGCCACTTACAATTCATGAAGACTTATCTTACGAAGAGGAACCAGAAGCCATTTTAAACCGACAAGAAAGAATCATGCGTAAGAAAGTAATTTCGTTTGTTAAAGTTCTCTGGAAAAATCATTCTGACCGCGAAGCCACGTGGGAAACTGAAGAGTCGATTCGTGCGATATACCCTAGTCTATTTGACCAATAATACTTTTAGTCCAGGTAAATATGAACCTTACTTTCAAGATCTATTTTATAGAACTTATGTTTCCATTACTTATATGATCATGTATGTTCTAACTAGTAATTTCGAGGACGAAATTTGTTTTAAGGGGTAATAGTTGTAATAACCAAAATTTTAAAATCATTTCCTTTATATTTTGAACTCAATTTAACAAATAAATATTCAAAAGTTGGTTGAAAGAGTTGAACTTAATAAAAAATAATAATAATAAGTGTCGTTTAAAGAAAATAATAATAAAAATTAATAAATTAGTGTATACCATATATAAGAATGAATATGTAATTAACTATATGTATGTTTACAAGCATGTGTACCAAACAAGAAAATATACAGATAAGATCCTAGTTAGTTAGTAAAGATAATAATAATAATAATAATAATAAAAATAAAGTCAAAAACATCTAGTGGAGGTAACAATGGGAACGTACATAGCTTTCTTTCAAATATTATCCTCCTATATCTATAGCTTCACCATGAAGTAAACTAAATATAAATTACCTACATTTATGGAAACCTTAAACATTCACACCTTACAAGTTACGGCCTTGTATTCCAGTAACGGTTTACGTCTACGCCAAACCGATATGAACCCAAACAACAAAACAATACTCTTAGTTCACCATCCGTAGTCCATAAGCAACCCCGAGTCCCGACCACCCTTGAACCACCACACGACGTCACGGTGCAACCCACGTTAACCGGAGACTCTTCATTATTACTACCTATCTTTACTTACCTTCACTTTGTCCGTAACTTCCGTACTCATCGCCACCTCTCGTAGAACTCAAAACGGTTTTTCGGTCAACCTGCTTCTTTTCCGACGGAGTGTCGAAGAAGACGAAGTACCTGTAAGGTTATATTTTGTTGTTATTTTGATACTTAAATAAATAAGCGAAAGATTAGTTAAACAAGTTAGTAAGAAAACACATATATATAAACACTTATACTCAAACTTATAAATGGATTAGAATATGGAAATTGGTTGTATCTCATCTTTACGTACATGAAGAAGATGAGTGATTTGGTATTCTTTTATTTTAATTTGATGGCCCACTAGTTGTCTTTATTCAAACTAATAATAAAACTATATATATATTTGTAAATATATATATATATATATATATATATATATTAGTAATTAGTCTCTCTTACTTTTTACCGGGGCAGTTTTGAAAAATTATCCGATAACTATTGTAGTTCTTTGATATAAACCAACAATCTTAATTTACATTTAGAGTACCGTTTTATAAATTTATAAAACTCTTTTAAAATGTTTTCATTTAAAAGATATCATTATTAATATATGGCAACTTCTTTTGTTATTTTAAATGAGTAACGTACATGTTTTAATATAATATATATGTCAAAGATAGAAATACATATAATCTAAAAGATAAATAAATACCTACGAATAAAAAAAGGTTTTAATGTAATTTAACCATTTAAATCATGTGAATGTTTTTAAACATATTAACCAGTCATTAAACTATAAATCTAATTCTAAATAATACATAAATTTTATGTAGATAATCTTAAACACAAATAAACAAGTAAACATCACTTTGGAACATTGAAGGTACGGATCATTACCCCCACTCTTTATTGTTTTCATATTCAATTGATATAAACCTATTGAGTTAATATATTATTTATAACTCTTCACGTCTTTGAATTATCAATTTACTTGGATGTCCGTTGAATTCGAATCCTGATTAAAAATTGAATTTAGCTTTCATGTCATGCGATATTATTATTATTGATTATACTCATTATCGCATATTCCGATATATATTACGAAAATATGTTTACTATGAGTTATATGATAAGTTCATTTGTATTCCGATACCCTGAGTGTCGCTTCTCGTTGAGTGTCCCACGAGCATGTTGTTGCGGCACCGACAACATGTGCACCACCCTTGACGGTGAGATCAGTTCACGGCGTCTCATAAGTACAAGTGGTACTATGACTATTAGGAGGCGTATGGATCGGTCCTAGGATTAATCTTAAGGAGATGGATAGCGGGTATGCCAACTCGCCATCTCATCTGATAAATATGTAGGAGTAGCTGCATGTATATTGTCACGTTATATGTTCGCTCATGGGTACATCCGTATGATACGATTTATTTTATTTAAGTTACCTTTCATCGTATTATTATCATAAGTTCAATCTAAATTACGTTTCATTAAATCATTTTGAGCCTATTATTCCGTACTGAGCATTCGGCTTATTCCGTCGTTATTATTATCTTTTTACAGGTACACATGTTACTATGGCGGGGTTAAGAGAGAAGAATAAAGCATCAGGATCATAATAAAATATCTTTTAACCGTACTAATTTGTAAAATAGCCTTAAGTTTACCTTATCTAATGTATTGTAAGTTTGACAAGTAAATAAATAAAATCATGTCTTTTGTTCAGAAACCATGTTTATTGTGACACGTCAGCCCAATCCGGGCCGGGGTGTTACACCCAGCCTCAACCCTATCAGCATACCTATAATAATCAATCTCGTGGCCGAGGTAGGGGACAAGGATGGGGCCGCGGCCGTAGGTATTCTGGTCGTGGTGGTCGTAATCTTCATCAACAGTCTTCAAATTGGTGGAACCCTGATACTCACGACAAAGTTGAGCGGCTCTCAACCATGGAATAGATGGAATTGACCTTCTCAACATGGCTGGAACGGGCCTCCTCCATGCCCACACCCAGCCTAACCTAATTAGGCCTCCCCGTGTACAAATAAATCAACACCATCAGCCCCTACAAATCTGCCTCCAGGCTTTCAACCACAACCTCCACAGGTATAACAACTCGGGTTTTTTTTCGTTTAGAATATTAATTATCATTATCCGACCTGTTTCATTCTCGGGTAACTTAATCAATTAAATATCATATTTAACGAGTTATTATTATTTTATTATTTTTGTTTATTATATTTAATAAAATATCAAATATAAACTTTCAATTATAAACATTTTTACCCCTAACTTATGGATTTAACTCAATATGCATCCACACTGGAACTTCAGGGACTAAAGTGAAAATCTGATTATCTTTTTATATTATGCTAGTTTGAGGCACGTGTATTACACGGGTAATCAATGATAATTTTAAATTCTAGCCATTAACTAATATTCAGTCAACAAAATGGTTATATATTGTTATTAAAAATACAATTTACATTAAAATTGTAAAAATTACATAACTAAGGTAACACAAATATGTTACAAATAAGTAAAAAACTTCCTTGTATACTACATTTGTTGTATTAGTTGGTATACATTTTCTATCAAAAATCAAAATCTTCAGTCCATTTTTACTTGTAACTCTTAATAAGGTAACATATAGTTGTCCATGTGACAAATAAGGTTCTTTCAAGTACATACCAAATTACCAATCCAAAATAATGATAAATATATCCATGAAACTAACAAAAAAATATATTCATACACATAAAATATCATACCTTTTAAACAATTAATATTATATCATTTGAGATAATTAGTTCATGTTTATCCAAAAACATGATTATCCTAAAAACAGATTACATGAACTTCGATGATTTAATCCTCCTTAGAATCTTTAGAATCTGAAATTGGTTCGTTTTATTAAATTTTTTGTTATTAATATTCTTGTGTACGGCAAATTTTTAATTGGTTTTATACATTACAATTAAAAGTTGTATAATCAAGCAGTATATATAACCGAAAATTAAAATATAATGAAACAATTTGTTTCTTTTCATATGAATGTAATTCACAGGAAAATGACAAAGACATACTAACATTAAAGTCATTGTTCAAATAACAATGACCATTCTGAGTTAGCAGAATATTACAATATTTAAAGTTGCATAAATTAATGTAGTGATTCTTATTTATAATAGTTCATAGTATTGGATAATAAATGTTAAATTTTGAGTAATAATCTCGTGTTATTACCTATTAGTTAATATTATGGAAAGTTGTTGGAATACTTAATTAATCAATATATATATTTTAACTTATAGAGAAAAAAAGGAAAGAAAGAAAAAGCAATGATTTCTAATTTTATGAAAGCATGGTAAATGGCTTTTAACCCGAGTAGCTATTTGTACAACCTATATGAAAATAAAATATCACTAAAATGTAATGAGGAACATGATCAAGTCACAAATAATAAATATTCTATTAAGTTACATTATAATTAAGGTGAGAATCTTAATACATTTTTATAACATATTTGAATAATAAATGTTATGACTGTAATTTTTTTAAAATTTTGTGTATAACTTTATTATTTTGAATATAAATCATCATAAACATTTTAATTATGTACTAGGGATGAGCAAAATTGGGATCGGTATCGATTAGTACCGGTACCGATACCGATTTGGTACCATCGGTACCGAATCGGTACCAAAGTTTTAAGTTTCGGGATCGGTACGGTACCGGTATTTCCCGATTTTTTACCTTCGGTACCGGTATAATCCCGGTACCAGTACCAAGAATTAGGGATTTTCGGGATCGGGATTTTCGGGATCGGAACCGGTCCGGTACCATGCTCATCCCTATTATGTACTAACTAACAGAAAACACTAACATAACCCTAATTCGTTGCATTTGTATAAAAATAAAATTAATTAGTTAATATAATATTTAAATTATGTAAATACCTAACGAAAATTTTATTCTATGAATCTTAATTTCAATATCCTAAATGATTTTTAAAAAGCGAAAATAGTGGATGACATTTAAACGGATTTTTGGTTTAAAATTTTGAATTTGATTGTTTTTAATTAAGTTATTTGTATTACAAGGCATATTAAATTAAAAATATTTAAATGTATAAAAAAAGTATAAATCAATTCGTAAAATATATGTTTTGAAACATTTTAGTCCGAATTATGGAAGAAAATATTGAAAATTAAATATTTATTTTCATATTGATAAAACCCTATATATTACCCAAAAAGTCAATGAATTAATTAAAACTAAATATTATGATTTATGTAATAGGTATTCCCCATTCTTACAATATTTATATAATATGTTCAGAGAAAATTAAGAAAATACATATTTTTTAGTTCAATTGCACATGAGAAAATTTTTAAATCAAAATCTAAAACCAATCTTATATAAAATATTATGCAATGTTGCTCGAATCCTAGTTTAAAAACAATTTGTAGTTTATTAACATACAAAATCCAAATTCTTAGACAATGATGTGCCTTTATTTTCTTTAATTTGCAATTACCTGTGATTTGAAAGTTTTATTTCAAAAGACCTGCAACTTCAATGTTGAAATTTCCTTATTTTCTTATTTCATCATTAATGTTAATGAGTGAATTAATTAAGATTTACCTTTAGTAAAAATAAACTTGAATTCATATATTGAAATGACTTAAAGATAAGGGGCCATATATTGAAATATTTTGAAAAAAAAAAGTTGAGGAAGGCTATGGGATTGACAAGTGGCAAAATTAAGTAGTCTTTTATTAGAATAGATAGATTCCTTTACCCAAACCCATTAACCAGAACCATAAACCCGTTTTTATACCAAACCCGCGATCCAGATATAACTTGTAGCTTAAACTTCGTCGTATATTTAGAATTGATCTTGGTAAATTGTTTTGATTGCCTAAACGATGGCTACCGACACTGTTAATTAGTAAATTATGATCCATAATATACGAATTAACCTTTTAAACGATCTGTCCATAACCTAACCTGTAGATACCATATAGAATTGTTTATAATCTAATTAAAATCTTCTGCACCCTCTCAAAGATCTCGCGAATCAAAACCCTAAGTTTAATTTCGCTATTCGATTCGTAATCATCTAACCCGATCATCCGTTTGGCCGTGAACTGCATCTCACCATTCAACCTCAATACATCATTGTTACAGGTAATTGTTACATGAATTGTGTTTGTTGTAATCTGTAATCTAAAAGCCCTAATGTTAATTGAGCCTAAAACCAACAGACTGATCAATTGAAGTTTTAGGGTTCTATGGTTTTGGGGTAAAATCTGGGTTCAACTATATAATAATTTATTTTCAGATAACAATCAATTATCTTGGTAGCGCAGTTGGTTGTTGGTGTTTGTTTGAGTATGTGAACCGGCCAGGGGCGCGGGTTCGAGTCCCCCTGGACGCAGTGTTTGGTTTCATATTTTTTTTAAAAAAGTATTTTAACTAGTTTAAATGTTTTATAATTAATTTCAAATATCGATTAATCGTTATTTTCGTAGACCCACATCTTAGAGTTACGTTCTTGTCTAGATAATCTATTTTCTCGTTACAAGTGTCGTAAAGATATATATAAATGTGTATACTATAAGTAATTTTAGTAACAAACTAATATTATTTTAACTATAAACCGACGCCGTTATTGACGGTTCTCGTCTTTAAACGTCTCTATAAACTTAATTACATATATATATATATATACTAAATGTAATAAATAGATTTTCCTTAAAAGATTTAAACAAAATATTTATTTAAATCAAACTACATACTATATTTAATTATCTACACATTATTATAATTATTTTATTTATTTATATATTTAGATATTATTATAATAATTATTTGTTTAAAGTATTTATATATTTATAATATATTTACTCAAATATTATATCTCAATTTATATTT
Organism: Bidens hawaiensis; assembly: GCF_021521415.1. Lineage (NCBI taxonomy): Eukaryota > Viridiplantae > Streptophyta > Magnoliopsida > Asterales > Asteraceae > Bidens > Bidens hawaiensis. Next base: position 23,248 of record NW_027502181.1, read on the forward strand.
AATCAAAACATTTTATTTAATTATTTATTTATGTTATATTTTATATTAAAACTATTTATTTAAATTATGTATTTATAAGTCTAATTATATGATTTTTATCAAGTACACGTAATGGTGATTATATAAATAATAATCACTAATATTAATCTTTGTAGTTATAATTATTATAGAAATCCACCGATCAATAAACATCATAATCTCAAACATAACTCAAATCACATCGAAACTGTAATTCAGTTATACGTGTTGCCTCATTATTAATTAATTCATATTAATATTATTTTTAACTAGGAATCAATGACAGTAATCCCGAAGGGTTCATCTCTTCTCATCATCATCATTCCTATTTCGTTCATCCGATTAGGTGAGTAATCACTCCCCTTTTTACTTATTTTAAATACTTTTGGGGACTTATGTGTATTTACAGTATTTATCTATCTATCTAGTATACAAAACCGCAACTGTTTAATCCTTGTGCGTGTATCAGTTTATGCCTAACTTGCTATTTGCTTACTTGCTTTATTTGAACCGCATTCGGAGAGGTCCAACATATTCTCAGTCTAGTATGATCATACGACCGTCGTAGTGGTCGGCGTCCGACTAATTGACAATGGTTTTACCAACACCTCATTTTTGGTAACCAGTGCTCATTCGCATGGCAACGGTTTAGCCCTTTCTTTATGGTTGATTGTCTGTGTATGTGTTATGGTTTAACTGTTTATCACACAGGAACAGTTTGCATCTTTCTTTATTTATTATATATTATTACTGTTGTGTCTTAAACTGGTGTTTTATTCACTCAACATTTGTTTTTGACAAAAATATATTTTATACGCATTTGCAGGTTATCAGCGTGGTTTATTAGCAAGATGAAGATCACGTAAAGATGCCTTTTATGATACAAACTTAATTTGAAATAACCGTTAAATAATTATATATATATATATAAATATGAATAAATGAATAACAATAATAACTATCTGATACATAATATGGAAACTTTATAATAATAATAATAATTCAATAGAAACAATATATACATATGTGTATTCACATAAACAATATATACATATGTGTATTCACAGCCTCCACTTCGGTGGGAAAAAATAAATAAATAAATAAATAAAATAGAAGAAAAGATTAATATTATATATATATATATACAATCATTCAATCATGTTCATGTACTTACCCCATCAATTATATAAATACTTTGAAACCTACTGATCTTGATAAATCGATAAGTCACAAAATGATGTATGCAGTGAAGTAGATAAAACACAACAACTCCACCATTGTTGCTTCCATCACGAAACTTCTACTATAGAAGATATTTGTCCTCCCAAATGTTGGTTATAAAGAAACGGAAATCATCCACCACAAGTTCATCGTCCTAACTATCATAGTTATCGCTCATGCCTTCATCTAGTTCTCTGTTACGTTCCGGGTACAAAAACCGAGGAGAAATTTTTACAAAACACCAAACCGACATCATCATCACCTTTCCTTACCTCTAACCATTTCTCCTGTAACCTCAGTTTCAACCCCGTACGTCACGTCCGACATTTTCGAACCAATTTCGGGAGGTTGCAGGTTTATGCGGCGAGTTCTACCACCATCGAATCACCCAACGTACCCGCCATACCTGTTAAACACCAACACGTCTGCTACCACCACCAAAACCGCTCAACGTAACCACAAGTCATCGTCCTCACACTCTCGAACCCTCATCCGAACCTCCAAACCGCAAGCTAAGGCGCCGCTACCTGCTTACATTTTCCGTTGACCACCACAAACTACCGGAGAACCATCGGTTGTTGGAAAGCATCACTGTAGTCGCCGTTCACGTTTTCCCGGCAAGTGTTTTTGCCATCTTATCGCGAGTCCGACTAAGGAAAACCGAACCTAAGCCTCTATAAATCATCTGCTTGCTATTTGAACGTAAATCATAACTCAAAACATTAGTATTCAACATGTTTTCCAAACTTACGACGTGTTCCCGAGTTTACTTAACGAGAGAAAGGAAAGGAAAAGAAAGTTTTCCTTTTCTTTCTTTTCCATTTCATCTCCTTTCTCTTTTTCTTTTCCTTTCTTCTCAATTCTTTCCATTTTGGAAAGAAAGTTTTCCACCCACTTTTCTTCTTTATTTCTCCATCTTTCCTTTCCTTTCTTTCTATTAATCCAGAGTCTCATTTAACGAGGGGAGGGGAAGGAAATTAGGAGAGAAAAGAAATGAGATGAAAAGCCTTTTTTTGTGTTCCCGAGTTTAAAGGAAAGGAAGGGAAAATAAAGGATTTTAAATATTTTATGTGTTTCTGAGTTGGAAGGAAAAAAAGAAAATTATAATTTTACTATTATACCCTTTAAGTAAAACTAAAATAGAAAATACATTTAATAACATTTGAAGGTTTCTATATATTTTCATAAAGCTGGCTGATTCAACGGAGGTTATTGAAGCATTAAATAACTTGGATACTACAAGCTTACCTGTACTGGTACCTAAGTTGAAGGTGCATGATTCTTGAGATTTAAAAGATTATTAATTTTTCCAACACAAACAGATGGAACTTATGAGTTTAACTAGGATTTTGAAGCTGCTGGTGCAGAGGAAATAGCTGTTTTTGCATCTGCTTCTGCATCTGAGTCCTTCTCAAAGTCAAACATTAATTGTACCATTGACCAAAGTTTGTCTCGTTATCGGTCTGTTGTTCATGCTGCTACAAAGCTCAATATCCGTGTTCGTGGGTATTGGATGCCCTGTTGAAGGAATGATATCTCCATCAAAAGTTGGCAAAAGAACTTTATGATATGGGCTGTTGTGAAATATCACTTTGTGATACTATTGGGATTGGCACAGCAGGTAATTGCCAGAATATTATTGCTTTGTAATTTATTAACTTTCAATTCCTTGTGGACTCGTTTGTGAAGGTACGGTAATCTACTATATCATCGCTTAGTTTGCTAGTTGCACGAATCAACCCGTTTGCAACTTTTGAAAATTTGAAAAGTTAACCATATGCATGTTCAGATCATTCAGTTCATCATAGATAGATTTTAACAAACAGAGGTCATTTCAATACATAAATAATTGTAAGTAGAGAATCATGAGAACCGCATAAACATTTGTACATAAGGTAGTTATGCCGATGGATCTCTACTTATAATTGGTTATGTATTAGACAACTCTCTCTCTCTCTCAATATGTATCTATAATCTAGAGCCGGCAAAACGGATCGTGATGTGTTAAACAGGCCGAACACGACACGGGCTGTTAAACATGACTGGAGAACCCGAACACAACACATTTAACTTGTTGTTTTCTCAAACACGAGAACACGACCCGTTAGACCCGCAAGATAACATTTGTTGCCTATTCCTGTTTGTACATAACAAACAAGTATATTCCATAGCCCACCATGGCTAGACCCACAAGAGTCAAGAAGAAGTTCAGAAGCTTCAACAAGCAGGAATGATACTCATTGTTTGGTTACGAGGGTGTTCCGGTCATTTTATGGAACGTGCTGAAAGTTATAGTTTGAACGTGCTGAATTTATCGTTTTAAGTGCTCAAACGGGCCAAAATAAACTGTTTTCGGTGCTGAATTTTATTGTTAAAAGACCTGTCACGTGCTTAAACGGGTAAAAAACGCGCCGAAACTGCTGACTCGTTGCTGAAAAGTGAAAACGGACTGTTTTTGTGCTGAAACGACTAGAATTTGTTGATTTTGCTGAAACGTGCTGAAAATTTTTGCTGAAACAACCCTAAAATTGCTGAAATGAACTGTTTTTGTCCTGAACTGTGCTGAAATGAACTGATAAATGTGCTATGCGACCCGAGATGTGTTGTATTTTGCTTGATATCCATGTAAGAACATTTTCTTTTCTAAATTTATAGGCATAACCTTCAGTTAGTTAACCTTTCAACCCTAACTAATTGTTATTTTACACTATATATAGGGAATACTAAAGAGACGAGTTTTTATGTGAAAACTTCTATTTAGAGCTACTCGTTATGGAGAAAAATGTCGATAGAAGCCGTGGAACTTTGGTAGCTTCTATGTCTAATACCAAAGTCCACTTTCTGATCATACCAAAGTCTAGTTATTTCATGTGTAAAGTTTTGACTTAAATTTGACATGCGGTTTCAAATACTTCATCATATTATCATAAATTCCCAAACTACCCTTCAACACAAATCTTATGGTTAACAAATACAACAATGGCAAAGTATATTAAAGTAGACAATATAACCAAATAAGCACAAAACTATTAACAAAAATAATCCTTTAACCATTAATTGCTTTCAAGTTCCATGAACAAAAAGTCAAATAAACAAGAAAGAAATAAAAAAGTCATAAACGTACTAAATTACCAAACAAAATCATAAACTTTACTAGATAAATGCATTATTAACTCCGTTAATTACTTAAATTCATCATACCTTTCAATAAACGCAACCGCATATTAGGAGAACAACTAAATAATGATCTTGCTTTAGCTTGATTCTCCACCAAATAATTGAAAGCCAGTGCTATTTCATCAGGTCCCAAACCCATCGGTTCCAATTCTTTAGTAATTTCATCCCCCGTGAACTCGCGATGATTAACTCTTTCAAGTATTTTATTGCTCTCCTGAATAATTTTATTACCTTCGGCAATAGCATTAGCCACACTGCCAACATCATTCATAATCATTGAGGCTAAACCATTATCTTCTTGTTCGACTTTTCTTTTTCTACTCTTATATTTCTTTGCACTTGAAGATTGCTCGGGTAGAAAAGACGTAAGATCAACCACATGAACATCATCATCAATATTGTATTGGCTCTCTAGAATTACATCATTGGCAGCTAAGAATTCATCTAGTTCTGGTGGTGTTTCGATGTTATTGTCATCATCCTTTTGCAATCTTGCATTTCTTTCTTTAGCAGTTTCAGCTTGTGCACCGGATTCCATATCCTTTCCAAATAAATCTAGAAGTACATGATAGTTTGTGACTTTCTTCGTCTCCAACGTTGCAGCTTTTGGCTTTGACTATTTAACAAAAGCAAGAGAATCAGTATAATAAACAATGATCGAAATATTCAAGTAAATAATTAAAACACTTACCTCTATTAGTTTTTTCCAAACTTCATCCTCCGCTTCAATTAGCTGAGTTTCAGGATTCCATGAGAACCCACTTAATGACGTTCCGTTAAACATATCATACCAGGCAGAAAAATGACTTTTTAATGTTTTTAAACGATTCTTTAAACGACTTTTGGTAAATTTCATTTGAAGATTTGTGCTAAGATCCGCAACCATATTTTTGTATGCTTGTGTAGTAAAATTTCCACCAATCCTATAACCACCGATCTGCTGCGTTATCACGGATTGTATGAACGCATTATCCATAGTTTCTGTCCACATCATGTTTTCTTTCTCAATGGAATTTTCATTGGCGTCATGTTTGCTCATGATGACTTGCAACTGGTAAAAGTAATATTAGTTAATAATTAAATTTAACAAGAATACATTGTTAGAATTGGTAAAAAAAACTCGCAAAGAACAGTTAAAAACTTGCAATTGATAAATGTAATAGTATTTAATAATAAAAAAACAAATAACACCAATAATTTCAAAACACCAGTCAATACATTGTCAACACGAACACTATTCTAAAAACTAATTTGACATATCTATTTCATCTTCTTGTAACATCAAATAGTTAGTCCACATTTGATTTGCAATTGAGTTCCTTAATTGGTCTGCTTCGGTATTACTCTCTCGTATGCCTCTAGTACTATGATGTTCTTCCTCTGTCGGTCCATTTAATACCTCATGTAAGACTTCATCTTCAAGATCTTTGTCACGATCTTCCTCTAGTAAAAACTTGTGTAAAATACAACATGCCAAAAATATGCCTGACTACGTTTGACAAGAGTAAAATGGTTCGGCTGTACTTCTAATGATAGGAAACCTCTTTTTTAGGACACCGAATGCTCGTTCATTTGCGTTACGTAATGACGCATGACGAAGGTTGAACAACTCCTTTGAGTTCTCAGGGGCACGAGTGGAATATTCTTTCAAGTGATACCTAACGCCTCTATATGGCGTCATTAGTGAGCTTGTATGAGGCAAACCCGCATCTACTAAGCAATATTTACCTATAATTAAATTGTGATTAGTATTACTCTAGAATATTATAACAATTGAATAAATTTGGTTTTGAGAAATTACCCGTAGGAATTATTAGTTTATCATCTCTACTAAGTGCATTTTTTATAATTCTCGAGTCTGATGCAGTCCCCTCCCAACCAGTTAAAATATAGGTAAACTTCCAGTCAAATGTACAAGCTGCCAATACATTTATTGTCGGGTATCCTTTACGACCACGGTATCTGGCGGCGTCTTTGTTTGGCAATTTGACACGAACATGTGTTCCGTCAATTGCCCCTATGCAATCCTTGAAAAAAGGATAAAATCTCGTTTTCTCTTGAATTTCTTTCGGGACAATACCACCTTTAGGTTGTTGAATATAATGACTTTCTAACGATATAATTGCTCGTAGAACTCTATGGAAGCACCGACTGGTTGTTGATCTAGAACGACGGTATATCCAAGAGGCTAATCTATTTCTCGTGTCATTACCTACAATATGCAAAAATCTTGCAACTTGCTCTTAAACAGACATTCGTTGAGTAGGTTGAAGCCCACCGTCATGCTTTAAGATACTGCACAATTTCATATAAGCCCTCTCATTCATACGAATGAGTTCACGGCATTTACCGCTGTTTGAAAGGTCATGTAGCATCTCTTCTCGTACATATCGTCGTTGTAAAATTACATCTCTAGTAGGTATATTAGCATGCTTTTTGGTAGACAATCTATTTCGTGTAATGAAAGCTAGCAATAAGAAAATTAAGCTAACTGCTTGCAATTGTCTAGCTCGCACAACATGAATTATACGGAGTATTTGATCACGAAGTATTTGATCATCCATAGCAAATTGCCAAATTCACTTAAAAAAACAAAAAATCTATGAATATTTATTTTGCTTTAACTTGGCAGGAATTGCTGCTGCTCTCCTTTGGAAGAACATGCAGACCTACTCATTAGTAATGTTTTACTTGCCAATCGTTTAATGATGAAATTGACAAAATAAAAAAGCGACTGTGGTTTTCTAATTCAATTGTATTTTGTTGTGCAGACGAAGAAAATATTACCAACAGGATTTAATATTGTCATAAGGTACAAGTTATTAGCTTATTTATGAAGAACATTAATATAACTGGTTATGTTTATTTCTTAAAAATCAGTTTGCTATTTGTTTTTGTGGCAGTGCTGCAAATTCATAATACAACTATTTTCATTATACATATTTGCTCATTTTTATTTTCTTTAATATATTTTAGATTCTTTGTGGCCCTAAACAAGATGTGTTCAACACTCTGCTTATTTTTATTCATAATACAACTATTTTCATGAAGTTGTCAAGCAATTCTATTATGAACTCACCCGAAATCAAATTAAAATCAATATTTAATAATTAAATCAATTATTCATGTATTATCCAACTAATTTCTAGACACACTTATCTTTATTCCATTTATACATATTTATTTGATAAAATGGCCACACGCCTAGATTAGTCAAAAAAGAGCAGAGGGTCGGGCATACAAAAATTGGGGCTCTAAACAAGATGTGTTCAATTAGGGCAAACCATTGAATAATTGATAGGAAGCAAGCTAACTTGATTCAAGATGAGATGATGATGAGATGATTCCAGTATGATGAGAGGTTGAGAGGTCCTGCCAAAACGAACTGCAGGCGCCAAAAAACTGCATATGGAGAACGTGATGGAAGTTTGTTATAATAAAGATTGATATGAGGGTAATTTAGGAAATGAAAAGAAGATAAAATTATATTAAGATTTTTTCTTTCATAATCTCTCCATATTGGAAAGACATATATACATTCCAATTTTCTTCTCTTTTCCCTCACTCCCCTC
>NW_027502182.1:0-44092 GCF_021521415.1 Bidens hawaiensis
AATTGGTGATTTAAGGTTTATATAATTATGGATCATGGGCTTAGGCCCATGGTCCTTCCCTCTTTCCTTCATAACCCAAGTCCATAACCATATCCATTACCCAACACTAGCCCGACCCATACCAACTCCTACTCTATTTATTTATTTCCCGATAACCCGAGTAAACTTTCCCTCTATTATTAAATAATATAATTAATATTATTTTGGAATTTTTGGGATGTTACAGAGATGAAGATGTTTAAGGTTTTTTGAAATTTATAAAATTCATTTGAAATTCATCTTTGAAGATGAATTTCAAAATAACTTTAAAAAACATAATTTTGAAAAGTCAAGTTGCCGATGAAAACAACTTGAAACATCACGTTACAGTTGGTTTTCTTCATGTTATATTTGATGACAAAAATCACGCTTCAGACATATTTGGGATGAAAAATAGCATGGTAGGTAGGAATGGAAAACACATGGTAGTTTTTTATTCGTCCACGAAAACTCACGGGGAATCTCAAAAACTCACGAGGACGTTAGATTTGGTGGGCTATTTTTGGAATTTGAAATCTCACGTGCTATATTACCTTTTCTCTCTCATCAAAAGGGCTATTTAGGTAATTTTCTCTTTGAAAAATGGTTTTCATAGTACAAGTTAAGAGTAAAAACCCATGTTACTCCAAAAGATGAGCTAGTTATACTTATATTCTTAAAGGAATATGTTGTGTGTGCACGAAAAAAGTGAAGAATTTCTCATCATGAGATTGCCGAGTAGGTAAAAAATGTTCCACAAAAAACATGTGTAAGGGTGAATGGAGTGGTCAAGAGAGGGCTTCGGGGGTGGGTTTGAGAGCGCTGGGAACATAACCCTGGGTGCATTGGGCCCGAGTTCCCGACCAAAAACAAACATGAGCGTGGTAGCCACGCCAGTTATCCAGAATGTTTAATTCTCTTTCCTTTTTTTGTTTTTTAGAAACAATAAACCGTTCTAACTGACCTCCTACATCTCAAAACTCTAATCACTTGTGGTGGTGGTGATTAAGGTTGCCGAAGGTGGTGAGGATGAAAATGAAGATGATTGTGGGTGATTAAGGATGTAGATAGCTAGTGCCAGGTCTCTTAATTTTTTTTATTCGTCAAGATTCCCTATAATCATAGAACAAAGTGATTACGATAAAATAGTAGGTAGACGAACAACAGGTTGCGTGACAACCCGTTTTTGGATAGCAAATCCGATTACACAAAAAACAAAGTTTTGGGCCTTAGGGACCGAAAAAAGCATAACACGCTGAACCCTGGTTAAAATTCCACAAACCACGAGGCTAGGAAACCAAATATATCAAAAACGGATAAACTTATTTAATTATTTAATTGGATTTTGATTTTGGGGTTCCGAATTCTTATATTCTATTTATTTGTTTATTATATAAGAAAGGTAATGCATTTAAAAGAAAATTTCTGAATTATGTTTTTATAATTTTAATTCTGAATTTATCATTCTTTTTTTACAGATCTTATATTTTTTTTAATGAATAGAATATTATTTATATTTTATGTTGTGTTATCTTAATTTTGAAAATAATTGGATTATTGGATTTAAATACTCACACCTTTAATGGATTGACCAATAATAATCCCACCTTCGGTATTTTCCGCTGGCAGTCTCACTTTTTCAAGGTTTTTTGTTTTATGATCCCCCGTTAAAAATAATTAACGGAGTTAAGTTTTTGCTGATGTAGCTAGTGACTTGGCATTTTCATTATCCTACATGGCTTTTACCTTTTTTTTTCCAACTGAACCTTAATTATTTTTAAAAACCGTAAATACTTGTTAACTCATCCTCTTCAACAACATCAGCCGCAGGAGCAAACCCACGAATCAAATCCCAACTCGAACCCAAATCATCCACCGGCGGACGAGCTAGCACCGGAGGCGGCCGTACTCCCTTAATCCCACTCTTCCTCTCATCCAAAACCCTGCTGACGTCAATCAATGACTCAATAATATTCTCCGGCGTAGCAGACTCCTCATCCAAAACCCTAATTTTCTTCGGCATAACAGATTTACAGGCTTCCCACTCGGCCACCGGAATTGCAAAGTCTTCAGGCCCTGAGAGACCTAACGACAGGCAAATAGACTCCACCTCGCTGTCGGCGCCTTCAATCCGGTGACTCATTTGATCGGGGAACGAATGGTTTCGGTGAGCTGATAGTGACGACGAAGAGAATGACGATGACGTGGAGGTTGATTGATTAACAAAATCTCCTGGGGATTTTGACGATTGTGTTCTTCAAATTAGGGTTCAGTTAGGAAATGAATGGGGTTGATTGATTAAGTATCGTGGGTTCAATATTCATCAAGTGTTTACGGTTTTTTAAAATAAGAGAAAGGCTGAGGATTCCACGTAAGTAATCAGAGAGGGAAAAAAAGGTAAAAGCCATGTAGGATAATGAAAATGCCAAGTCACTAGCCACATCAGCAAAAACTTAACCCCGTTAATTATTTTTAACGGGGGATCATAAAACAAAAAACCTTGAAAAAGTGGGACTGCCAGCGGGAAATACTGAATGTGGGATTATTATTGGCCAATCCATTAAAGGTGTGATTATTTAAATCCAATAATCCAAAATAATTTGATAAATTTCGTTTAATAAAGTTGAAAACAACGTGGGTGAAAGATGGGTGGGAGGTTGGTAGTTTGATCACTTTCACCGTTTATTTGTTAAGAGGGTAATAGAATGAAGAGAAAATAAAATACAAGAAGAAATTAAATAGAGAAAATTCCATTTTGCCTCCCTGAAATATATCGGCGGGATATGGATTGACCACTGAAAACGAATTTGCGTATTATGGACGTCTGTTATATTTGGGCAGGTGATGTGGTTTAAAATATACATATTATTATATAAATATTTTTTACACTTTTAAGTATTTTTGAGTCAAGTCTAATTGAATATTATTCTTAATTGGTTCATATTATGATTTTTATAAGTTTAAGAGACAACGAGCTAAAACGAGTAAATTAATATAAATTCTCATTTGTTTGGTGGATGCATTTTACACACACCATTAAATATTAATTAAATTGTAAATGCATCTTATATATTGAAAGTTAAGTTTAATAATATAGAAATAAATGTATGTACAAGGGAATTAAGAAAACGATGGCTTGAATTGTTTGAACTTTAATGAATCATTAAATTATTATTTTCAACCATAGTATTTATTGAAATATATAAACAGGTTACTCGGTGGAGCATATCATAACAAAACATTGGACCAAATAAAGATATGATGAGCTAGTGATTTCGCATGGGCCATGGTCTACTTCGTTTATGGGCTATTGAAAAAAAAAAGGATTGAAAACAACATATTATAAAAAGATAAAAAAAACCCTACCAATGAGGAGACGCAGCTAGGGGGCTGATTGGAGACACACGGTGGCTACCCCTGTTGGTGAGTTTTGAAAATTGGAAGCAAGCTCGTCAAATCTCACGGCAGAAATTAAAAAGAAGCAGCCAAACACGTCAAGTAAGGAAGCAAACATGTCAAAAAGTCTCAACAACCAAAAATAATTAAAAAGCAAGCAAGCAGGCTGCTTAATTAATAGTAGCTTAATTATTTTAATTTCTTTTACGATGAACCGCACTTTATTTTATATCTTTGTTTCATCGAATATTATGAGTAGCTAAACTGTTATACTGCCTGGGTTTGGATGAATACCTTTTAGACTCGTTTTATTTTCGGTCTTGGATTATTTATTGATTGGTGGTGCTTTGGTAAAGTTTTTATTTTATTTGGTTATAATGCATATGTGTACTTGGTATTAATTTATGATCAATTTATTTTTCCATATGCGTCTTTGTGAATGTCTTTCATGTATGGATGCGTATTAGGTTACTTACTGTGTGTTTGTAACTAGTTTATGGTTTATTGTTAACGTATTCCATAGGAATGGTAATTGAGAGTTTAGAGATACTTTATATTCTGCCACTTGAGAGACCGGGAGGTAATTAAGTGTCGTCTGTTTTGGTCTTTTGCGGGTTTGGGTAGTGATTGCACGGGAGTGAGTTACCCTAGATTCCTTTAGATTCTTACAGTTTCGAATTATAACCGAATTCAATAAAATACCCCTTTACGCCTTAGGGAGTTTTGTGATTAGAGAGACCGGGAGGTAATTTAATCTTTGGGTACCTTAGCATAGTTAGGTAAGGTGAGACCGGGAGGTGATCCGAACCATTAAACCGTTGAGCACACATGATATTTAGGGTTCTTAGGTATTATTGGTGAGACCGGGAGGTGATCTAGCTTACTATAGTTATTCATTAAATTTCAGATTTTTAGAATACGGTACCATTCATTAATCCATTACCGAGAGTTTACGAGTTGACTAGTAGGATTCCTTGCCTAGGTAGTTGTTTCCCCTATTTAAGTTCCACCCTTATTTATTCGTGTCAGTTTTAGTTTAAGCATTTTTTTAGTTTATAGTTAATAATTAAAAAACACAAAAAAATCAATTAAATTTATTTATTTAAGTTATTAGTCAGTGTCTAGTTTAGGTGTCGCTAGTGTCCTTTGGGTTCGATATCCGGACTTCATTAGGCTTTACTACAGTTAATAGGTACACTTGCCTGTCTAATGGTCTAGCATTAGGAGAGTCTAGATTTATAAATTTAAACCTAGAGTGTCTAGATTAGGTTAGGTTTATTAGACCGCGTTCTGCACATCAGCGGGGCAATCTGTGCCATTCCGTCATGTTGACCGTTAGTTGACTGACCATAAATTGTTGAAATTACCAATTTACCTCTGAGCTTATAATTAATTTAAAACTAATGATTCTATATATCGTGTGGAGTGAGGTTCGAACCCCCGACCTGCTCTTTAACAACCAACAAAACTAACCATTTGAAGTAAGCCAACATTTGTTATAAATATACAATATGAATTATATATACCTTTTTAACATTAATGTGTGATGTTTATTTATCATCATAATCATATATATCATCATCATATATATCATCCAAACGAACCTGAAACAAGCAAAACGAACCGTGTTTGAGCAAAATTTAAACCCGAAACCACCAAAACGAACCGATTTTTAGCAAAATTTAAACCCGAAACCACCAAAACGCTTTGTTTTTAGCTAAAAAACGGTTCGTCATGGGTTGTTTCGGGTTATATGTGAGCTAAAAAATGGCCCGTTTTGGTTGTTTCGGGTTTAAAATTTGTTAAAAAACGGTTCGTTTTGGTTGTTTCGGGTTATATTTGAGCTAAAAACGGCCCGTTTTGGTTGTTTCGGGTTTAAAATTTGTTAAAAAACGGTTCGTTTTGGTTGTTTCGGGTTATATTTGAGCTAAAAACGGCCCGTTTTGGTTGTTTCGGGTTAAAAGTTTGTTAAAAAACGGACCGTTTTGGTAGTTTCGGGTTAAAAGTTTGTTAAAACACGGGTCGTTTTGGTTGTTTCGGGTTAAAAGTTTGTTAAAAAAGGGTCCGTTTTGGCTGTTTCTGGTTATATTTGAGCTAAAAAACGGCCCGTTTTGGTTGTTTTGGGCTAAAAGTTTGTTAAAAAACGGACCGTTTTGGTTGTTTCGGGTTTAAAGTTTGTTAAAACACGGGTCGTTTTGGTTGTTTCGGGTTAAAAGTTTGTTAAAAACGGTCCGTTTTGGTTGTTTTGGGTTATATTTTAGTTAAAAAACGGGCCGTTTTGGTTGTTTCGGGTTATATTTTAGTTAAAAAACGGGCCGTTTTTAACAAACTTTAAACCCGAAACTACCAAAACAGGCCGTTTTTAACAAACTTTAAACCCGAAACAACCCAAAACGTGGCGTTTTTTAGCTAAAATATAACCCGAAACAACCAAAACGAACCGTTTTTTAACTAAAATATAACCCGGAACAACCAAAACAGACCATTTTTTAACAAACTTTTAACCCGAAACAAACAAAACGCACTGTTTTTTAGCTAAAATATAACCCGAAACAACCAAAACGGCTCGTTTTTTAACTAAAATAAACCCGAAACAACCAAAACGGACCCTTTTTTAACAAACTTTTAACCCGAAACAACCAAAATGACCCGTGTTTTAACAACCTTTTAACCCGAAACAACCAAAACGGTCCGTTTTTTAACAAACTTTTAACCCGAAACAACCAAAACGGTCCGTTTTTTAACAAACTTTTAACCCGAAACAACCAAATCGAGCCGTTTTTTAGCTCAAATATAACCCGAAACAACCAAAACGAACCGTTGTTTAACAAACTTTAAACCCGAAACAACCAAAACGGGTTGTGGAGAAGAAAGTGGTCGGCTACGGTGGCTTCGGGTTTGAGTGGGTGGTCTTGGATGAAGATGGAGGTATGTATTTGAGGAAGGAATGTGAGAGGAGTAAGGAACCGGAGGAAGGAGGAAGAAGAAAATACCTGGTGATCGGACTGCCATTTTTCCTGACAAGCTGGTTTTTTCAAGCTTTTGAAAAATATAATAATCAGAAGGGCACAGACTGAGCGGCCAATTTTCTCTATGTAAAAAGTCTAAAACACCCTACTTCTCAACGGTCATTAACGGAAATAAATGACGGAATGGCACAGATTGCCCCGCCCAAATATAACAGACGTCCATAATGCGCAAATTCGTTTTCAGTGGTCAATCCATATCTCGCCGATATATTTCAGGGAGTCAAATTGGAATTTTCTCAATTAAATAAATAAGAGAATGAAATGAATAATTATCAATCATTTGTCATGTTTGGTAAACTCATGACTATATGAGAATGAAATGAGTTATTACTGTATGTTATTTGGAGCTAAAAAACTCGTAATGAAATAGAATTGATACAAATATTTCAAAGTCTGATTAAAAATTCAAAAAACAAAATATTACCATGGGGACGGTGGTGGTGGGCATCACCATCGCCACCACTGTCGTCATCACTACCATTGTTTGACCACCGCCACCACCATAGTCGTTACTACCGCCTGACCACTATCGTTGCCGCCACCACCTGCCGTTGCCCGTCACCATTACAGTTTTCTTTGTGAGCTTTCTTTATTTTAAAAGAAGGGACGCCTTTAGCATTTTTTTCATTCTCTATATTTTATTATCTATACTATAAAGCATAAAGTAAGTATTCATTAATTTTTTTAACTCATATATTAATTAAACAAGACAATAAAATGACATTGATTCAGTATAACTTTTTGTCAATTCAATTCTCTCATCAATTTCGTTACCCTATACTAAATAGACTTTTCCTTTTTTTTTCCGTCTATACAATGTAACCATGACCACAACACATTCTCGTCTCTTTAGGCTTCCAAATACTAGCCACAATTGTGAGGTTTACCACCAACATGATGATTAACTTTACTTTTAGTGCTTCTTATCTTCTTGAAAACATTAAACTCATGCTTTTTATCTTCTTTCATTTATTTATTATTATTGTCTGTACGGCACAAACTTAGTTTAGATTTACAAACTTGAACGCTTAACATCAACGTACCGGACCTACCAGATATTCGGGATGTGCTCTAAAAAAAATTAATTGAAGATGAAAAAGATAAAAGAACAGGAGGAGAAGCTCTGTTTAATACTTTAATTTTGATTTCCTGTATCGAAAAAGATAAAAAAGGAGATAAGATAAGATAATTCGGAAAACAATACCATGTGCTAGTGCTACTACCTTACCTTGTGTGTTCTAATCCCACACAGTTTTTCAGATGCCCAGGAGACAAGACTTCAAGTCCCCACCATCCAACTCTCTTGTCGTACAAAACTACAAACACTCTCACGTCTACTTTCGCCATCACAATTTATTATTGTCATTTATCACTATTAATTATGCTCAATTATCACCATTCAAAAAACTTTATACTCACTTATCGACATTATTATTTCACCAACCGCGCCATTTCCATAGCCAAACCACAACATAACCCCGCGCCAAACGCCCAAAAGGGCTTAAAACAGTGAGGTCCACCTCATTTCAACAAATTATGTATATATATTTTCACTTTGTAATTTTTAATATTTGGTTAAACCACATTCTTATTAGGCTATGTGTAGTGGAGGAGCTACAAAATGGGATGACTTACGTCATGTGACGCACAATCAGCAAATGATAAGTTTTTGTTTTGGGGATGTAATAATGTTATAGCCCTATATACACACACAAACACACACCATATAATAATAATAATAATAAATCCCAAAAACAATCAGGCGACAAATACTCCCCCCCCCCTTATTGCCCCACAAATCTGCGCGGGGGGGGGGGGGGGGGATATCGCCGGATTTCGTCCAAAATGTTCGCCCATTACATATACTCTTAAAGATGGATTACTTAAAGCTTAATGCCTATGTGAATGACTTGTCACTCTAAATAATCAAACCACAACACATAGTATATCATGTCTATCAACTAGGCTATGGTCATGCCTAAATGTGTATAAGGCTAAGGGTAATTGGGTTTGGTTGAGCCCCAGGTGAGCCAATCAAAATCTGACACGTAGGCGATGACATGACCATGGATCAAGCCCCTCAACCAAGCCCCAGAGGGTGTAGTGGTCCAGGTGAGCAGGGGCTTGATCAAGTTTTTTATTTATTTAATTATTTTAAATAATACATTAAATAATAATATAAAACATTACATTAATAATAATATAAAACATTACGTTGATACTAGTCTAATACAAGATCATCGGGTCTTCTATCCCACAAATGCTCGACCAACTCATGCCAAACGTTGCCATGTAACTCACGGCTATTGATGATATTTATGTTGGCGAGTCGTTGTTCATTGGTGATCGTCGATTCTTGTCTTGGAATATCACCTTGGTAGTTTTGACAAATAGCTTTACCCTCGTCTTCTAGTATCATGTTATATAGGATTATACACGTGATGACGACTTCCGTTATCTTCTCCCTTGTCCAAAATCTTATTGGATTCGCCAACATTGCCCATCTTTTCTTTAGGACTTCAAACGCCCTTTCAATATATTTCCTTGCCGATTTTTGTTTCTTCGTGAAGTACTTTCGTTTGTCAGAAACTGGAGCCGCGTAAGCTTGAACAAATATTCCCCATTCGTTGTAAATACCATCAACGAGGTAGTACCCGTACTTGGAATGTTCTCCATTTGCAAAAAAAAGCTTGAGGAGGTTCTACCCCGTCGATAAGGTCATCGATTATCGGTGACTGATCGATAACATTGAGGTCATTATTAGACCCGGCAACCCCAAAGAACGCATGCCAAATCCAAAGATCCTGTGACGCCGCCGCCTCAAGTACGATAGTAGGGCCGGGGTGATCACCTCGATGGAATTGACCTCGCCAAGCAATGGGACACATAGCCCAACCAACATGCATACAATCAAGGCTACCGAGCATCCCGGGGAAACCATGCTCTTCACCGTGCACCTCGTATATGCGTTGGATATCTTAAATTGTTGGTGTACGTAAGTATCTCCGCTTGTATAGCGATATGACCTCTAAATATAATTATTAAAGTTATATAAGTTATGTAAATATTTGAAAAATATATAAACAAACGTAAAAAAAAATATATACCTCTACAAAAGTGGTTAAGCGCATCGCGTCCGGTCTTTTTAGCCATTTGTAGATACCCGTCGAACATATATGATCCAACACCATACGCTAGTTGTCGAATAGCGGCAGTAATTTTTTGAGTAGCCGTGAACCCGGGCTTACCTCTAGCATCATCCCTTGGTTGAAAATACTCAAAGTGCTCCGGCAAGTCATTTGCTAGACGCATGAATAATCGTCTAGTCATTCGAAAACGGGTTCTAAAACTATCCTCACCATATGTGGGATTGGGACTAAAATAGTGACGTATCAAAGTTTCGTTAGCGGTCTTTCGATCACGAACACGCGGTTGGTGGAACAATGGGGCTCAGGGGCGATTTTGATCTCTCAAAAAGCTTATCGTCGTTTGAACCGCTTGACAAATGAGTTCGTATTCTTCGGTAGAATAGGAAGACGAAGACGATGACGACGATACCATTTATAAATATATAAATAGAAGTTTTGATAGAGATAATGTATGGTTTGAGTTTTTATAGAAAGTGTGGATTTGTATTTATAGGTAAAAAAAAAAGAAAATATTTAAACTGGCCAACGGTAAGGTTGACCAGTCAACTCACCTCCAACGGCTATATTGCCCCGCGACCACAGCCATGCCGGCCGGCCGCGCCCTCGCTCACTGGAGGGGTGTAGCAGTGTTCGCGAGCCACGTAGGCGGCCGCGCCCACCCCTCACCCCCACTACCCTCAGTCTAAAAGAGCTACGCCACTGTTCGCCTAGGCTCTAGAGGTGTCTAAAAGGCTCTTCCATGACACGGACGAAGTATTGTTGCACCTGTGGTCCTCGTGTTTTCGTCTAGCTAGGTTTCATCACTAGCCACGACACCTCCCTAGCCTTCTTTACCTATCCCATTTATGCCCTTTTATAGCCTTCTTAACCTATCACATTTATGCCCTTTTATAGTCTAACTAAGACATATGTCACTACATATAAGTAAAATGTAAAGAGCCTTCTTGGTGACTAGTGGTGTTACTATATTTAGTTTATCCTATTTAGAGAAAGATGCGTCAAACACGCCTATTCCTTAATATCCCAAAAAATAATTCACTAAACATAAATCAATACAAAATAACTAATACCTAATTACACAATTTGTGACGGTAAATAATCACCGGAAGTACAAGAGTTACTGCTATGCTGTCTACATTTATCTCCCGCTTCCAACACAACAACATTCCCACCACTGGAAACTCCCCACACTTGTTACACCTCCTGGCCACCAACACCTGCCTACACGGCGAGTGTCCGCCCAGCCACGCGTCAATGCAACCAACATGAAACCGATGCCCACACTGCGGCAGCACACGGACCTCATCTTCATTAACATACTCACCTAAACAAATCGCGCATTCAGACCAACATTCCTTTCCATACATCTCATAGTCGTTACTCGCATTATCATAAGTGAACTTCGGAAGCGCCTCAATCATCTTCTTCTTGACTCCTTTATTCGCAAACTGCTGGTTTTGAGTTCGGTTAAAGGATCGGCTACGGAGCCACCGAGATTAAGCCGACTAGGCAGAGGATTATGGCGTAATCTGACTCCAAAGCCGCTGGCTCGGGCGGTTGAGCCGCCGTTGACACGTCATCAAAGGTCGAGAGAGTTCGGTACGGGCGAGTCATTGTTCGTTACAAAATTCAAAATTATAAAAATATATTTGTAGTGGATATATTGTTTTTTGTTGGTTTTTGTAAAGTGAATATTATTATATCTATATATAACGCATGGGCTTCAACAGAATATGTACACGCAGCGTAATATGGTGGTGCTACTGTTACAGAATCCGCCACGTGTACGGTAGATGTTTCTTTTGAATATTTTTTTAAATAAAAAAAATGGAGTTTCTGTTATAGTACCGGCGGCGGCAAGTAGTTTTGTAGTAATCTGCCTGCCTGCCTGCCTACCAAAACTTATCTACTTAATTTTACATAGAAATTAGAAAACAGTCAGGAGCGATGAAAACGATGTTGCTAAATTTAGAACCGAACCAGGGAATGATGTTAGTGTTTATCATGGACCGGTAACCGTGAGTGTGACTCACTCAGTCGGTTTTTAACTTTATGGTTGAATTGGAAATTGTGGACCGAACATTTGTCAACTTTTTTTTCTTACTTTTTTATTTAACAGAACCTTCAACTTTCTTTTATTTTAGGCTATCGAACTCTTTAAATTCGGAGAGTCCAGATGTCTCACTCTGGCTAGAATACGTTGCCTTAACTGGACCCATGCTAGCTTCAAAGTATGACTTGAGCATTTTCCCGGGAAACCATACCGCCGACTGCCACTTGACAGTCGTTATGCCACCACAAAATCAGAACTCTTTGGCGTAACACACGGTGGGATGAAAACCCGGGTGAGCTTAGGGTCCGAACTTACAACCTTTGCACAAGTCCTAGTTCATACCCTTCATTGCCAATATCCTCTCAAAAGTGACGTAAGTGAGTTTCGAACTTGAGTTTCCACTAGAAAACTCAAGCCTTCTACCACTAAGCCACAATTTGAAAATGAACACTTGTCAACTGGATGGGCCGAACTAAACTTTTTTTTATTTTTACTCTAAAGGGTTTGACCCTATGACTTTTTATTTCATATATTAACTATGTTACCACCCTATCAGAATGAGAATAACGGTCCGAACCAAAGTTGATCCAAAATTTCTTGATTTTTTATTTTGTGGAGTACTGAAAAGAAACAAACGTCTATAAAAGACAACCAAGTGATAAGATGTGTTTCATTTTTGTAAATATAAAGCTTTTGTTCACCATGAAAATAAAACCATCAATCATTTGACGAGGGATACCGTAATAAACACACCTAGATATCGCTAAGCGACAATCCAAAAGTGGTCCGGGCTTGATAACATTGCTTAAAAACTTGCATCTACTAAGCTCTTCATACCTACCGACAACTCCTTAGTTAGACAACCTCTTTCTGTTCTTCTTCCCAACTTCTTGTCGATTAAGTGATAGTCATCATTGATGCAAAAGGGACACGCGTGGCCTTTTGAACCAATCAACCAATCCAAGCTGTATGTGATGTATTTGTTTACACATTTCTTTAATTATGAAACGTATGCTAACTTTTTTATTTCAAGTATCCAAGTGCTTGACAGAATAATAATGTTTTGGGCCGAATTATGGATCGTGTCACTTACTTTCCAGCACTATAAAAGCCCATACAATTCTCGATCACAATATAAAAATTTTAAAACAAAAAAGTTCCGTTGCCGGGATTTGAACCCGGGTCTCTCGGGTGAGAGCCGAGTATCCTAACCAACTAGACTACAACGGAATACTTGTTATACTTTAACCTGTAATCTATGTTATTCTGTTCAGTCGACTGCAAAAGAATGTCCTCGGTCCGATCGGTTTGGATTTACTCCTAGTAAAATATCATAATGGGTCATGTTAAAAATTAAAGAATACATCAACAGTTCAACAAGCTGCTCGATAGCTCGTACCTATGTCAATGGCAAGTTAGGATTTTCGAGTCACAATTTCTCATGTGAGAAGAATGGTAGAAAATATTACAAAGGTATAAAAACTTTCTAGGTAAATTGCTAAACAATTACAGAAACTCAAGGTCATGAGGCTACTGGACTATATAAAATCCCAAATACCTACTTAAAACCCCCGAAGAATGGTAACCCATTGATGGATATGTGTCGACGTGTAACAGTTCCACCTTATATCCATCTGTAACTAATTTGGAAATTGGTAGTTTTGTACTATACAGTTATCATATCTTCTAATCATGCTCATTCTTTTGAACCATGTGTGATAATCGGACGTTTCCTGCAAATTTAGAACTTGACAAGGTAAATTAGGTAATACATTCTGAGACAGAAAACTAAATACGTATACACAAATGATCAAGGCAATAATATGATTTAAGCCCCTTGTGTTATCCTTTTTCTATTTGTTTTCTACCACCAACGACAATATCCCTTAGTTTGCCAAATTTGAGTCGTTTGCCTTTCGTTCCAAACAAACCGCAATTTATTGCAACTTTAGCCACTTAGGCAAAAAGCCTTTTCGCAATTTCACCCATTTATGCAAAATACACCCTTTTTGGAAAACACCGTCATGTTACTTCTTTTAAATGTTGCCATCCCAATTTGAGAATCTTATAAAAATATAGGAGACCGGCTGGCTGGTTATGGCTTCAATGATACCATATAGGAGATTAATCCTTGATTCATTCACATCATAATATCGGTACATATATACAAAGCCAAATCCCATATATTTTGGGATTGATCTTCAAACAAATCAATAATGATCGCATATTGCTATTAAAAAATAACATAAAAATAATAATAACAATAAGGGATGACCTTGGCTTGCCAGGGTTCGAGTCCTGATCTCACCCAGTTTTACCGGCTCCTCGTTGTCGTGCCGTTTGGCGGGCGTGGGGGTCGGGTTTTATCCGGTGAATCCCTCAATAGGTGGACCGCTAGGGCTCCGTCCGTCCGGACTAGTGGCCGGCTCGGGCTACCTTTAGCCAATGGGGGCCGCGTACGGAGTACCCGGCGTTACTTAGTTGGCCGTTCAAAAAAAAAATAACAATAAGAAAGAGAGGGAAAAAAAGAAAAAGAAGAATAAAGATAAAAATCTAGCTGTCTTAGCATTTTGAATTACAACCCTCATAGCTCAATGGCACTACTGTATAGTTTCTATCTTCAGTGACAAAAATAAATGTTTCCCTTAAGCCGGTATTTTTGCATTCTAGTCACTTTTTACCAATTTGTTCCACTTTAACCCAAGCCTACATTACAACCCCTTATAAAAGTGAAAAGTCATCCTGATGTTTATGCATGTTAATATTAATCAGTGAAGGTTTGATTTCTCGTCAAGCATATGATATTTGTATGTTTCGTTTTGGCATGAGTGTTACACTTAAACACATATAAATCGCGTGAATGCTGAGTGAATATTTGTTTGGTGTGCGAAAATATATATGAATAAAGATTTAGTAGACTTGTTACGCTTCTATATATTTCTACTAAGAAATTAAAAAGATCGTGGTGGCGTAGAGCTGTGCTTATGAGAACCGATTGTAAGTTTGAGATCTTAACACACTTGCGGATTACCATTCTCTTCTACCTATTCATTTTGGGTGTGTTTAAAGCATTGCTTGAGTTTTTCTTGAAAGTGTGGGGATGTTTAATGCACATAAATACATACATATATTTCATATTTGATCGGGGTTCTGCTTAACTCATTTTCATGCAAAAAGTTAGTAAGTTATTTATTTGTTAACTTTTAGTTTTCACAGACAAGCGAACCACTAAAAGACAAAACAAACGTTCTCGTGTTGAAAATCAAGTTTGTACAAGGAAATTGACCAAAACACGCCTCATGCTTCTGAAGGCACGCCCCATGCTTTGACCCTGAGAAAAAACATAAAAGATTACAAAATATCCTGGGTACAAGCTCTCCATTGACAATCTTGAGATAGTCGACCCTACTTTTTTTCGGAACACAAAGTTCCTGCATAATACACAAGATGTTAGTTATCATATTAAAAATTAGATTACTAACTATGTATTCAGTTAGCTTTACCACTCATCCTTGTATGTCACAAACAGAGAGTTGGCAACATTCTCTACAACCTTGTCTAGTTCGCCATCAGCAGGACCTTCTTGTTAGCATAAGGTGATCTCATGTTGTCCGTCAGATTAATTGGACGTGATGGTCGTTTATTGTGTCCGGGATCAAGTAAGTTTCCATGTACATTGAAAAGAGTCAAGCAATTAGAAGTTTTTTTCATTTTTCAAATGATCCTTTTACGTTTGTTATTACCTTGGAACAATAACAAATACCACCCAAAATAACATAATATATAAATTGTACTGTTAAGTGTCTAACCATAGGTTTGACATGATCAGGTTCAGATAAATCAACATGTACATTGAAAGGAATCAAACAATTAGAAATTGTTCTAGTTTTTGCCTAATCCATTCAGTTTGTTAAATGAAAACCGGTCAGTTGGTGGTATTAGTTTGAAAAGACATGCCTTTCTTTCCGCTTCCAACCAAAGTTGTTCAGATTTCTCAAGCAGTTTACAGCTAAAATGTGTAGCCTCCACTTCTGCATTATCTTCTGCTCAATCCACAATTTAATCCAGTTCATTCATTTTTATTGGCTTGCTTTCTTTAGACATCATGCCTTCCACATTTCCCTCATTAGTACAGGTGTTGTCCACAGTGTTGTGGTGTTTTGTCAACCTTACCATCATCACTTTCATACTTATTTTAGCTTTTGTTATTAGTTCTTCAACGCCACCAACAAAATCATCAAATAGATATCTTTTACCATGACATTTATATCATGGTTTTGTAGATAAAATCAAATGCACCTTTCCATTATGAGGTTTAATCCCTGTAGAGACAAAAATCAGTTAGATCGATATGTATTAACCAAATCAATATAGTAACTTAACGTACCGCCATTAATGTCAATGAACTGTGGTAATGCTCTTTGCCATCCAAGGCTTTTCTCATTCAATAAAACATGTTATTAGATTTCTACACCAATCCAAACTTTTTATATCCACATTTCGGTGCATCCTTTTCAAGAAACACAAGTTCACCTTTAACTCTTTTGTGCATGAATTATTCATGGTGTTGAATGTTATCAAAATATATAGCTTGAACAACCGCCCACTATTGGTTGACAAGCTCATCATACATTTAAGGTCAATAAAAGTTAAGTAACTGTGACATCCATTCTCTAATAACCGGATCCTTTGAATGAGATTTTTATTTGTCTCCGTCACACTAATCTTTCTCATTGGAATCCCAAGTACACATTGACCACATACCCTTTTATTCATATTAAATGTGTCTCAACATTTACACACTTGGTTTCAGGGTCATAATTATATAGCACCCCAATTTTGGTGGAACACATGATATCTTCAACTACCTTATAGACTCAAAGCCTATTTCATCCCGGTAATGGGTATCGTGTAAATGTTGAGACACATGTAACTTGAATAACAAGGCAGTTGGTCAACGATATAATTGGGATCTCAATGGGGAAGATTAATGTGATGGAGAGAAACAAACCTCATTTAAAGGATTCGATTATTAGAGAATGGATGTCATAGTTAGGTGTTGCTAAAGAGTTGAAAACTGTTATTAACCTTAAATGTATGATGAAGCCATCAACCAATTGTGGGAGATTGTTTGAAGAAACACTAACCGGACCCCTCACAGATTACTGGTAACCTGGGGGTTGGATAGCTGTTTCCCACGAGGGGTTAGACCCTTGGAAGATGGTTCTTCTGATAACCTGCAAAACAGACACCGTGAGCTCGTCACTGAGAAGGGGGGGGGGGTTCCTCCTTGTGACCACCCTCCGGCGTGAGAATCAGACTAGATTGCTCTTTAAATATAAAAGTATATTAAGAGATTGCTAGAGCAGATATCAGGTATATTATGATGATATAAGATAATGTAATGTTGTAAGATAATAAGATGATCGTACCATTTGGGGTATTTATAGCCGAAGGTAGGTTTCCAAGGAGGTATGGCCAGCTGCAACAGTGTTCCTGTTCATCAACAGTAGCCTACGCACGTGCCTTGCTGGTAGTTGGTGAGTAGGCAGCGGCTGATAGTGACCAGGCCTGCTGTATACTATTCCCTTTCCACCAACTGCCGGCTACGCACGTGGTATGACAGTAGTTGGTGAGTAGGCAGCGGCTAATAGTGATACAGTACAGGAGCATGCTGCTCGCCATACTGTATCAGTGAGCTGTCGTATCTCTGATCAGATCTTTCGCCCATACCTCGTCAGGTACAGTAAAAGATCCTTCAGTATACGGACTGGCTTATTTGGGCGGGAGTATTCCCCCTCCCGCCTCTGTGCGGGATTGCTCCCGGCTTGGCTCATTCCTTCAGGTGACACTGAATGATCGAGAGCTAAGTGCCTTGTGCGTGTAGCCATGCTGCGCGGGTGGCCTTCCCTAATGGCTTGTATCCGAGGCTGCGGGGACAGGCGGAGTCCTTCACCATTGGGAGGCATTTCCTGCGGGACCAGCTTGCGTACTGCGCGTAAGGACGTCACGTCTCTGAGCATGGTTGGTTCTGCGGATCCAGTTGGTCTCTGCGCAGACTTCCCTGTTTAAGGTGAGTCTTGCGGGTCCAACTGGGCTCTGCTGGGACCTACCTCTTCAAGTCCCCCCAGTCCAATGTTCTTCTCATGAGTGTTTAATAAAGTGAGGTGAACTTTTGGACTTGAGCAAAGGGTTTTGAAAAGGGTTTTGTAAGGTTTTCCATGGGGATTCTTTCCGCGGAAGTCCTTGTCACTTGCAGAAATGCCCGAGTTTCCTGCTTGGTCTTTGGGTATGATGCGGGTAGGTCTGTAACCTCCTCGCAAGTCAGGAGCATTGAGTCCCAGTTGTATGGATTTTCCATGAGGTTTTGGTAGTTTTGAACATAGTGATCAATTATGTTAAGACCACCAATTCCATCCTGGAGCTTCAAACAACGTAGTTCTCGACGTTCCCGCTATGCGGGGATGTTATTTCCGTTTCCGCAAGCATTGCCCAGAAGATCCTTCTTGGTTTCAATTCCCAGCGGAGCGCTAGGTATGTGAAGGGTTTTGCCTTAACACTGTACCTGCGCTCGTCTTACGGTTACTTTACTTCCAAGGTATTCCTGGCGTCAATTCCCTGCGGGTGCTAGGTATGTGAAGGGTTTTGCCTGAACACTGTACCCGCAGCCGTCTTATAGTTACTTGGTTGCCGAGGTACTTGGCTTCAATTCTCTGCGGGTGCTCGGTATGTGAAGGGTTTTGCCTTTACACTGTACCCGCATCCGTCTTACGGTTACTTGTTTGCCAAGGTTTATTTGGCTTCAATTCCCTGCGGGTGCTAGGTATGTGAAGGGTTTTGCCTTTACACTGTACCCGCATCCGTCTTACGGTTACTTGTTTGCCAAGGTTTATTTGGCTTCAATTCCCTGCGGGTGCTAGGTATGTGAAGGGTTTTGCCTTTACACTGTACCCGCATCCGTCTTACGGTTACTTGTTTGCCAAGGTTTATTTGGCTTCAATTCCCTGCGGGTGCTAGGTATGTGAAGGGTTTTGCCTTTACACTGTACCCGCATCCGTCTTACGGTTACTTATTTGCCAAGGTTTATTTGACTTCAATTCCCTGCGGGTGCTAGGTATGTGAAGGGTTTTGCCTTTACACTGTACCCGCATCCGTCTTACGGTTACTTGTTTGCCAAGGGGTAAAGGGGTATTTTCCCGCTTTTTAATATTTTCGAATTTTGAATTTTGAAATTCGAAGAGTTGGTGAAAAGATCAGGACAGTCCAAACCTCTGAAACGTCGTGCGACGGTTTCTTCTGACTGTGTCAGGACGTGCAGGAAGTTATGGTGACGTGACAGAACATGGTCATTCCAGTCGCTTTTTCAGGCGCGTGGGCGCGATTTTTCGGGCGCGTGGCCGCGAAATTACTGGCACACGTCCTTTCAACAGCTGTTGCCAGCTTGCTTTTTGCCACGTGTCATAGTTTCATTGCACATTCGATTTCTCTCTCCTCCGCATTAAATTCACCGCATTAATTGCGATTACTATATAAAGGGTGAGAGGGTTATTTGCAATTCACACTTTTCACTCTTCTGTTCATCTTTAAGGCGATTTCCGGCGAATACTCCTTTATTCAATCAGCATTCTCTCGAAATCGTTCTCTTCTTTCTCTGCAAGATGTCTTCTCGTGATGCTGAAGCTATAGCTGACGACAGGGGTACTGCTGGCGAGTGCCAGTGTGCTCTGCCCGGCGACCAGTACCGGTATGTTGTCAGGAAGTTCATGCTCGATCATCTCGAGCCTGAGTTTCCTGAATCCCACCAGACCGTGTACGATGCCCCCAGAGGCAAGATCGGGGTTTATGCTGCATTTTTTGTCTATGGGAATCTTAGATTCCCATTGACAAAATTTGTTTACCGTGTCCTTGAGAGGCACGGTGTTCATTTGACCGAGCTGCACCCCATGGCGATCGCCAAGATTCGCCATTTTGAGTGGGTGTGCCGGATTTTGGGCATCGAGCCCCATGTGGACCGACTGATGACCTTCTATACCTGGAGGTGCATCCAGGGGTGGTACACCTTGACGACCCGTATTAAGGGTCTGAAGATTTGCGACACCGAGCGCAGTCTTCGCGCGTGGAAGCAGGAATTCTTCTACATTTCTGCCCGCGCCATCCCCCTTGCCATGAAGTTTAAAAATGGCCAAGCGATACCGAGCCTTCACGCCCCCAACTACCAGGAGGCGGAATGGTTTTTGAAGATATCCCGGATCCAATCTCCGGTTTACCGGTTTGCGGAGTCCGGGATGGTCATGTTAGGGATGAGCCGGGTGTGGAAGGATGCGTCTCAGGTTCCCATCCTTCTCGAATACGGTTTGAACTCTATTCCCTATGGTATGTCTTGTCTTTCTTTTTGATACGCGTTTGTCTTCTAACTGTTTATTCTTTCAGAGGGAAATGATTTGGAGTCGCTTCTGTACCCGCGGGAAACCGATGGTCCTGCGCGGATGGGTACTCGTGCTCTGGACGAGGGCGAGTTGCCCATCCTGGAGCAAACGGCGGATCGGTTTGTGGAGGTCTATCCGCTGGGCCACGAGATCCTGAGCCACCGGCGGCCAGGTAAGGCGATATTCTTTCCTCAATCCCTCAATGCTGTACCCGCTGCTGGAATTCCTGACCCGTCTTCTTCTGAGGAATCCTCAGATGCTCCTCCGTTGGTGCGGAAGAAGAAGGCTGCTGCCGGCGTGAAGGGGAAGGAGAAGGCCTCCACAGCTGATCCAGTGGTTCTATCTGACTCGGAGTCAGATAGTGAAGAAGTGGCGGGGAAGCCCGGTGGTGAGAAGACCACTGCTCCGGAGGCTACGACCGTTACCTCCGGAGAACCAACGAAGACGACGGTGACCGGAACCAAGAGGCCGGCTCCATCGGGTTCCTCCCCGCCCGTCCGTACGTTCAGGGTCAAGAAAACCCGTAAGTACAATCATAATGTCTGTAGATTTATCACTTCATAAATTTATCCAACACTCTCCTCTTTGTGCAGGCGTGGATGTTGACGCATTCCGGGGTGAAGCGCAGAGGAGTACCCTTCCGCCAATGACGGTAGGCTTGGTCAGCCTACCTGAGGCGTCGACCCAGGTGACCGCGCCTGCTTCCGCTGGTTCAGTTGCTCCTGAGCAGACTGTTCCAGCTGAGATGACGTCCCCGCCGGCCGTGAGTGCGATTTTTACAGCATCCTTCACAGAGCCGGCGGTTACTGCTGCTGTTGACTACGAGGCGGCGACCACGGCGGCAACCACAACGGCGACCACGGCGGCTGCCACCATGCCCGCGCCACCGGCACCGACGGCCGGATCATCAGGTACGCGCAGGGCTTCCCGCCGATCTTTGCCACCTTCCCGTCTGCCTGACCTGTTGGATGGATTTCCTTTAGGTTCAGGTGATGGGTTTGGCGGCTATCGGCCTGTCATTGACCCTACAGGTGCGTAGGGTTCCTTTCTTTTTCCCTTGTTTTTTTTATCATCTTTTCCTTACTGCCTTTGTTTCTTTTGCAGTGTCGGATTCCAATGAAGTGTATGTTCCGCGATGGAACATACGCGAGGAACAACCCTTCGTACCCCTGTGGAGTGCGTGGACTGGGCTCGCCACGCTGCTCCTCATGGTGCGTTGGGGGAAGCCATGGCTAGCTACCAGGAGGGTAGGCTAACCAATGAGCTTCGGGTTCTCCAAGCCCGGATGCAGCCGTGCGTCGAGCTGCTTTGTCGTGAAAACGACAAGTTGAAAGCAGCTCGCGCCAAGGACGTATCTGAGGCGCGTGCTCTTCGGGAGGAGAACCAACAGCTGGCGGCAGCTGCCGCCGACAAGGAGAAGGCCTTCAAGGCCCTCGAGGTTGAAGTTCAGGCGCGACTCGAGGCCCGCTCCAAGGCTGCCCAAGCTGTGAATGAACAGCTTCGGCTGGCCAGGGAGACTGCGCGAAACGCAACCGAGAGGGCTGCCAAGGCTGATGCCGTTGCTGAGCCTTTGCGTGTGGAGAATGAGGAGCTCAAGGCCAAATTAGAGGCTCTCCAACGCGCTCATGATGCCTTGGCAATGGAAGATGCCAAGAAACTCCAGGAAATCTTGGACCAGAGGGGGGTGCTTGACCACACCGAGCGGAAGCTTAAGGGCGTCGAAGAGGCTGCCGCAAAGGAAGTTTTACTTGCCAACCTTAACAAGAGCGAAGCCGAACGCGCCCATAAAGAAGCTCAAGCTGCCCTCCAATGGCTTCTTCGAGAAGCGTTGCCTCAGGTATGTTTAGTTTTATCTTCACGCTTTTCTTTTGTAAGAAAAGGTTCCAATACTTGTGTTTTCTTTGTAGGTTGTGCGTCGGGTCTTTTCAGAGACCTCTTACGATGATGCTATGACCGCAGCCCTCAATGCTTCTCATGAGGATGGGGAAAAGGCCGGCTTCCTGCTTGGTCTAGGGTTTGTTGAGAAAGGCGTCCCGCCTTCCAACTTCCCTTTGTTCGATGTGGATACCGAAGCCATTTATGACCAAGCATTGAACCAATACGCCGCCTTCCCGCATCCAGTGGTGGAAAAGGTGGACGAAGTAGCTGCTGCTGATGATGGGTTAGCTGTCCTCAAAGCGTTCCTCGAACCACCCCGTTCTTCTGACGGAGCGGGTCCAAGTGGAAGCGGCCCTGAAGCTTGATCCTGAAGATCCCTTCCCATTGCTAAGATAGACTTGTATAGTTTTATTCTTTTAGGCGGGTAGTTACCCGGCCATTCTTGTAATATATTCTTGAAATATTAATCTTTTTGCGTATAAGATTGTTATTTCCTTCTTTGGGTTCCTTGCTTTATAAACTTATGACTTGCATACTTAGTTTAAATTAGCAATTTTCCAAGTGTTTAGAATAAGAACCTTTGAACGTGGTTGATAATGGGTTAAAGTTTCGCTTCCTCCTTCGTGATTGTGCGGGTAGAACCGTCACTTGCACTTGGTAGGATGGCTAAACTTCAACCTTCATCTGACCTGCGTGTAGGTTTTCCTTTTCGAAATTTCTAAGGCATTAAGATAAGTTAACCTTTGAACGTGGTTGATAATGGATTAAAGTTTTCGCTTCCTCTTTCGTGATTGTGCGGATAAGACCGTCACTTGCACTTAGTAAGATGGCAAAACTTTACCCTTATCTGACCTGCGTGTAGGTTTTCCTCACCTTTTGAGGATAAGTTAACCTTTGAACGTGGTTGATAATAGGTGCGAAGTTTTGCTTCCTCTTTCGTGATTGTGCGGGTAGAACCGTCACTTGCACTTAGTAGGATGGCAAAACTTTACCCTTATCTGACCTGCGTGTAGGTTTTCCTCACCTTTTGAGGATAAGTTAACCTTTGAACGTGGTTGATAATAGGTGCGAAGTTTTGCTTCCTCTTTCGTGATTGTGCGGGTAGAACCGTCACTTGCACTTAGTAGGATGGCAAAACTTTACCCTTATCTGACCTGCGTGTAGGTTTTCCTCATCCTTTTAAGAATTTTGTTTTGGACCATTCGACGCACGGTTGTCGATAGGTTAGTGTTCAGTTTCTTTTCATGATTCATGCGGATAGACCGGCATTTTCATTTAATGGGAGAATTGAACTTTTCCCCTTCAACTGACCTGCGTGAAGGTTTGTCACGTTTTGGGTTCGTGCGGGTAGGACCGCCTTCCCATGCAATGAGCTCACGTAATTATGCGGTGAAAACCGGCATATTGGTGTTTAGAAAAGTATAAATATAAAATCATCAGCTTCGATGTTCTTAAAGAGAATCATTTCCATTAGAAGTGGCTCTTGGCCTTTTCTTTACAAATTGGAATTGATTTACATGCAAACTGTGTAAATGAGCTCCCTTCCATGTTGGGATGGGAGCGCCATCGAGCCGATACGCACCTGGTTCGGGATCTCGTTCTTTACGCAGCATGTAGTCTCAATGAAGCTGGAATTTTTATTCGTTTTCCCCAGCTGGGGTTCTACACGCATCCGCCTGCTCAGCCTTTATTGCGCCACGAGGTGCGCGAGCGTCCCATCTCTGACAAATGCTTCGACCATGTCTTTTACATCTATGCATTCTTCAGTGTTGTGGCCCTTTGTCTTGTGAAAGTCACAATATTTGCTCCGATCAGCATCGTGACGATGTCGGATTATCGGAGGTTTTGGCCACGGGAGCTCTTCAGTGGCGAATATCTCAGTGACGCTTTTGGTGAGTGGCGTCCATCTGGAGTTTCGGTGCGGCTGTACATTATCCCTTCCGCCCAACCGATGTTGCAAGCCGGATGAGGTGTCAAAGTTTACCCTTGACTGCCAAATGCCTAGCTTTCGTTTTTTATTTAGTCGGGCTGTGAGGACGTTGTCCTCTCTCGTCCTCTGGGTGTAGAGGTTTGTGCTCTGTGGGAGATCTTTACCCAGCTGCTTCTCCGTTTCCGCATAGCGTTTTGCTGCTGTCATGATGCCATCCCATGTGGATGGCATGCCATCTTTACCCGTTAGGGTGCGGATGAGCTCTGGGTCATGTGCGCCCTGGATGAAGGCAGCGCGAACAAGATCTTCGCTGATATTGCCCAAACTTAGCTTCTTTGAGTTGAAGCGAGTGATGAAGTTTGGCAGAGATTCATCTTCCTCTCGTATGCATTTGAGGATTGTCCATTGCTCCTCGGTATACTTCCGTTGCTGGCTGAAGTGTTGGCTAAACTTCTGTTGGAAGTCTGCCCAGTCGTAGATGTGGTTGACCGGTAGACGATCAAACCAAGCTCTAGCAGCCCCAACAAGCGTCATTTGGAACATGTAGCACCACGTGGGTTCCGTCCAATTGCTGACGGTTGCCCCTGCTATGAACCTGTTCAAATGATCGTCTGGATCAGATAAACCGTCATATGTGCCTATGTTAGGCATTTGTTTGGCACTCTTTGGGGCGATTGCTTCCGCAATGTCCCTTGCAAACTTGGACATTCCTGCATTTGCAACGTTTGGTCTGAACGTTTTTGAGAAGTCTCGTGGACTTCCACCTGTGCTTTTTGGTTTGAAGGCTTGTCCAAAATGCCTTTTCGGTTGGGATTCCGTTTCCTTACGCTTCCCTTTTGCCCTATGGCGAGGGTTCGCGTCGGAGTCGGATTCCTCCGAGTCATCCTCCCAGTACTCGAATTCGTCGGCCTGTTGCACGGAACGCAAGCGTTCGTCCAACTCAGCCTGGAATTCCTTTTGTCGTGCCTCCGCCCATGCCTTAACTTCATCGAGAGTCTGGCGGGGGAGTCTTCGTTTCTCAAACTGGGTATCGGTGGATCCCAGTAGGCGGTCATTTACTGCACTTGCCCCAGCTTTGGTAAGTGAGGTAGTGTTCGTAAAATTTACTTCACTTGCCCCGGCTTCGGTAGCCGGGGTAGTGTTCGTAAAAACTGTGTTGCCGGTATTCCCCCTAGTAGCTGGGGTTGTGGTTACCGGAATTTCTCTAACCATCTTTGTAGAAGTTTGAAAAAACTGGAGAAAATTGTAGTTCTAGCTTTTTGCACGGATGGCGCCAATGAAGAAACACTAACCGGACCCCTCACAGATTACTGGTAACCTGGGGGTTGGATAGCTGTTTCCCACGAGGGGTTAGACCCTTGGAAGATGGTTCTTCTGATAACCTGCAAAACAGACACCGTGAGCTCGTCACTGAGAAGGGGGGGGGGGTTCCTCCTTGTGACCACCCTCCGGCGTGAGAATCAGACTAGATTGCTCTTTAAATATAAAAGTATATTAAGAGATTGCTAGAGCAGATATCAGGTATATTATGATGATATAAGATAATGTAATGTTGTAAGATAATAAGATGATCGTACCATTTGGGGTATTTATAGCCGAAGGTAGGTTTCCAAGGAGGTATGGCCAGCTGCAACAGTGTTCCTGTTCATCAACAGTAGCCTACGCACGTGCCTTGCTGGTAGTTGGTGAGTAGGCAGCGGCTGATAGTGACCAGGCCTGCTGTATACTATTCCCTTTCCACCAACTGCCGGCTACGCACGTGGTATGACAGTAGTTGGTGAGTAGGCAGCGGCTAATAGTGATACAGTACAGGAGCATGCTGCTCGCCATACTGTATCAGTGAGCTGTCGTATCTCTGATCAGATCTTTCGCCCATACCTCGTCAGGTACAGTAAAAGATCCTTCAGTATACGGACTGGCTTATTTGGGCGGGAGTATTCCCCCTCCCGCCTCTGTGCGGGATTGCTCCCGGCTTGGCTCATTCCTTCAGGTGACACTGAATGATCGAGAGCTAAGTGCCTTGTGCGTGTAGCCATGCTGCGCGGGTGGCCTTCCCTAATGGCTTGTATCCGAGGCTGCGGGGACAGGCGGAGTCCTTCACCATTGGGAGGCATTTCCTGCGGGACCAGCTTGCGTACTGCGCGTAAGGACGTCACGTCTCTGAGCATGGTTGGTTCTGCGGATCCAGTTGGTCTCTGCGCAGACTTCCCTGCTTAAGGTGAGTCTTGCGGGTCCAACTGGGCTCTGCTGGGACCTACCTCTTCATTGTTCAAGCTAAATTTTTATAGCATTCAACACTTGATGGTATCATGCACAGAATAGTTAGAGGGGAACCTGCGTTTCATCAAATGAATGCACTGAAATATGGATACGAAAAGTTTGGATTGGTGTAGCTATCAAATCACATGTTTAAGTAGAACAAGAAAAGTCTGGAATGGTAGAGAGCATTAACAAGGCCCGTTTACATTATTGGTGACTTGGTGGTAAGTGAAGTCACTATGTTGATTTGGTTTATAATAATAACATATCTAACTGATTTTGTGGGATTTGCAGATAAGGGTAGGTGCGTGCTTTCAAACATGCCGGTTTCTCAACACTATGACAGTGTAGCTTTCCATAAATGGGATTTAACGTGGAAAACGATGGAACATATTTTAGGCGTTGGTTGACAAACCCAAACCGAACACCAACTAAAGGTTAAAAAATCAGAGATGAAGATAACATTGATATATGTGCCTGTGACCTTAATGATGGATGTGTTCCAATGAGCACGACTGAGGAGGAAATCATACCAACATAAGAGACAAACAACGTGATAGAGCAGTTGACCGGGACTAGGTTACACTGAAAATACTCCTCCACATGTCTCTACGGAGTTTAAACCAAAGAATGCAAAGATACATCTCAATCTAATTACAGAAATATGACATTTTATGTTACGTTATGGTAAAAGATCATATGGTTGGTTGTTCAATTAGTGAAAAGTAAGTATGAAAGCGGAACGCGTGATTTCAAAAGAAAGTGAGTCAATAAAAGTGAATGAAAGTGATAAAACAGCGGGCCAAAAAAAGATATGTGTGAGACGGAGGCTACACAATTTAGCTGTTCTATGCTTGAGAAAGCTGAGAAACTTTGTTTGGAAGCAGCTGAAAGAAAGACAGGTCAAAACACCACCACCTGTAGCTATAAAGGTTGTGCTTTGTGTATCAAATAAGATGAACAACAAACAACAATGTAGTCTCCTAATCTTATTTGTTGTTTTTAGTGTTTTTTCTTATTTGTCTTCTCCCTTTTATTATTTATATGAATTTGTTTTAGTTTGATCATTGGAATCATGAAATTCCTTGATTACATGTTTATGACATTTGGTCATAAAAACAATGGAAAACGTTGAGAACATATTACATATGTAACTAGGTTCATTAAAAATTCAAAATTAAATAAAGCAAACAGAAGTCAAGAGTAAGAAATTAAGTTGGTAAGTTGTAGGAAAAAAATCTCGTTACCAATAAATAATGTTAACTAAAAACTTAAAAAGTCTAAGATCAGCAAAAACAAAATAGTAACAAAAAAGTACAAGTCAAGAACTAAATCCATATAAGGCTATAACATGGCTTGCATATACCCGATGATTAACCGATAAGTACAAGCCTCAAAGTACAAGACAGTTGGAAACGAGCTTTTAAGTGTTAAAAGAGTTTGCCATTCTCAAATGTAAATGAAACATTTCTATTAGTATGGAAATGTTAAATCACACGATTAAGTGTACTGAAATATACTAAAACTATACAACACCAAAAACACAATTAACTGTACTGAAGCATATACAAAATCCAGTTTGTTTGGTCATAAAAAACAATAGAAACAAAACATTGAGAATGTATTTATTCATTTAAATTCAAAATCAAATAAAGTAAACCAAAGTAATTAAGGTAAGGAATATTGGTAAGCTATATAAAAGAAATCCCATTATCCAGAAATAATGCTAAAAATATCAAGGTCAGCAAAAATCAAAGTAGCAACAGAACATTTAACATAAAAAAGCAATGCCCGCTACAACAACCTCAACATAACAAATTGAATATGTCACATGTGTCTCAGTACGTTATATATAGTAAGAAGATTATAGTCCTCAATTGTAAGGTGAAACTCATAAAAAACATGAAATTGTGAAACCACAAGACATGTAAAAAACACTTCAACATTGAAAGTAAAGAAAGAAAATTAAGACAAACGTAAACAAGTTAAAAACAAATTATTGATCATCTAGTCACGAAATTGTTTGTCTTGAACTTATGAGAGTTTTTCAGCTACTAAATTCAAATTTATAGGTGTTTGAACCACAAATCAATTGATCCAACCTGTGCACAACTGTTAAAAATCATAAACATCAAACATAACATTATGTGTATGTAAAAATTATATAAAAAACCATGAAACATATACTATTGCTAATAACCCGTATCATACATGTTCATCATCTTAAAATCCGGTTATTAAACATGCATGTTCACGTGTAAGGATCATGAAAATGTACATATACTTGTAAGTTGTTTTAAAAAGAAAAATGTTTGTCATCATGAGGTCACGTGCGATCGTCCGTTAAACAAGTCTATGTATATTAGCCTTAAAACACATTAAAATCATTTAAAAGAGGGCGTCTAGAACTCATCTGAACGTATGTGTTCAAGTCTTCAATAATCTAGAAACCGAAGGAGCACGAATACCAACACAAGATCAATACCCTACAATAAAACCGCATACAGATATAACATGATCCTAACCATACACTACTTATCGAGACACGGTTAGCTTGCTTATGGGTCCGTTCATGATCAGGATCGTTTACCCATCTCAATTGAATCCCATAGTGCCTCACAAGCAATATCCAAACCGCTTATAATTAGATCACGAACTAGGGTTGTTAGCCATGCAACTAATCAATGAGTGTTGCCTATCATTAACATTGGTGCGATTGTAGGGTTTAACTTTTAAGCAAGGAATTAGTTCCAAAGTTTTGTAAAGACCCCTCAAGATTCCCTTCCTATTTATTTTGATTAAAAGGTAATAAAAGCAATGTTTTGTCAGTTACAAAATGCACTCCCAACTATACACTCATAGGCGAAACTTCTTTAGGGCAAGGGTCCCAGCCCCCTCTGTTTTTTTTGTTCAATAGTATGAATTTACCAGTTTTCATCCGGAAATTTTTATACATAGTGTGAGTTTATATGTTTTTATCCGAAAATTTGAGTCCGACCCCCTCCGTTTATAGAATTTTTTAATACGTATTTTTGTCCTCCCTATCCGTTTATGAAAATTTTATACGTATTTTCGCGCCCCCCTCGACGTTTCCATCCAAGTTTCACCACTGTATACGACAAAACATGAATCAACAAGATCGGGGCGTCACCCTCCTCCGCCTTATATCCTTTACTTCTGCATACCATTTTCTTGCACGTTGATCGAAATCTCCATGTTGTCTTCGAGTCTTCGACTCCACCATTTTTTTTTTCATTAGATCATCTAAGGCTCTAAGCATGTCAAATTCTCTCTATTGCTTTAATTTTACTAGTCCTTTTACCATGTTGCTAAGTTAGAATCATATGTTAGGAATTACATGATTCCTTTTCAAAATTTACGTATGTGTATTATTCGTCGTCTGTCTTGTTCTGGTGTGACAGTAGATACACATCTCTGTCGTCATGTCATTCACCTACAAATTTGCTTCACCACCCTAACATTATTGCTTGCTAAAGATCAACCTTCGTCGATGATCAAAATTTCATGGTGGAGTTGTGCAACTATAGAGGTAGGGTACTGAAAAGACCCAAATACCCTTAAATAATACCCGCCGGGCCAGTCAGAAGTCCTTCATAAGACATCCGCGGGGCATATGGGTCACCCACACTATCACCTAAGGAAGAAACACCCTCACAGGACGTGCAGAAACATCCTGGCACCCTCAGAAGTTATCCGCGAAACGGAATATTCGTTCGCGTAAATAATTATGAGGTAATGCCCCGGGACAGCTGTCATTAATTGATAACATTCTAGAAGATATACCAAGATGCTTTCTTGAGCAATACGTGATGTATTAGCCAATCAGTAAAGGACACCTGGCCAGGTCGTTATAACCATGCACATGGCCAAGGTTGTCTACCGTCCTATCATATAAAGACACGTGTCCAGGTTGTTATACATGCACATGCAGCGTATAAACTAAACCTGTAATATGAGGACACATGTCCAGGCGGTTACAAGAGCATCTTCCAAAGGGACAGCTGGCCCAATCACCTTCCCACACCCTTCAGCTATAAATACTTCCTCAACCATCATGAGGTATTCATATTCACTCCGACTGTACTATCTCAATTTACTTAAGTACTTTATCTTCATCGGAATTGTACTTATTCTCATGCCGGAGGGTGGTTACGGGGAGACCCCCCCTCTTGTCCATCCCGTAACGAGCTCACGGTGTCTATTTTGCAGGTTCACGTCACTGGACTTTGGGAATTGACTTCATATTGTATTGGCAGTTAACCGTACCCTACCCTGTGGACTCATTGGATCTAGGACCCGTATAGGGGAGTAGATCCGTGTTTCTTCATTGGCGCCATCCGTGCTTTTGTTAGAACAACAAGAAATTTTTCCGTTCACTTTACGATATGAATCAGTTACCTAAAGGGCCGACGGAGAATCAATCGCAACCTCCACGTGATCTCAATATTGAAACACGTGAAGGAGCAACGTCCATTTTTTCTAGAATCACGAATTCTGTTCCACGAACCGATGCCGTGAACCCTGGAGGTTTTACCTTAGGTGGTTCAACGGCTCGGGGACATTTCACTCCATTAGCAGATACTAATCCGGTAGACACTGGAAATGTCGTTACACCAACTACTAACCTAGGACATGTCACAGCCCCAGGAGGTTCTAATCTGGGAGATCTAGAGCGAATTATGAGAGAAGCCTACCGAACTCACTCGGAGTTAGGTTTGGAGGAAGATTCCGGTGACTCTAACCCAAGAAGAGCTCATCGTCACAGTTCCAAGTCCGATGGACTTTTATCTCCGGATGAGTGGCTTCGTATTCAACAAGACAATTTGAAAGCAGAGTACGAACGCAGGGTTCGGAATGAGCGTTTTCATGGCCGCACCCTGACGTATAATGAGCTTCCCAGGAGATCTATTTCTCCTCCCATAAGGGGAAGCTACATCCAATATAGTCGACCGCCAGAGCAGAATATAAGTGAGATCCGGAGGTTACGTCCTCGTCCTCGCATAGATATGAGGATACCATCTTATGAGGATGAACTGGACGGATATGACTCAACTTATCGTCCGAAAGGTAGTTATTACAGCGGGGACAGCCGCCTTCCTTCATATGGAGGGGCTAGTTACCCGCGACCAGTTGTATGCCACGCGGAGTACTGCAGTAGTGTTGAATATGATTTTTCAAAACCATACCATCCAGAATCTTTTGCAGAAAAGTCAAAATTTATTCCAAGCATCGCACAAGCTCCATTTCCAATGAACGCAAAGATTCCAACCTCCATTGGAACATATAATGGAATGACAGATCCCAGTGATCATTTGGAGATTTGTGGCAGTCGGGGGAGTCAGTGGTTGGACCCTTCCGTACTGGTGCCACATGTTTGCACTAACATTCACGGGAGCTGCTCGAGAATGGTTTGAAAAGTTGCCCGCCGGGAAAATCAAAAGCTGGAATGATTTTGTAGCAAAATTTTCCCAACATTTTAGTCAACGAAAGAAACATACCCATGACCCTTCGGAAATACTGGATGTTACAAGGCGAAATAATGAGTCTATTGAAGACTTCATTACTTGTTTTAATAACGAGAGCCATAACATTGGAGGGGTCATTGAAGATATGCTGAGAGGAGTATTCCGTAAGAACGTTCATAGTGATGCCCTAATCCGCACTCTTACAGGGAGAGATGGAATGCCCGAATCATGGGACGAAATCATGAAGGCGGCAAAGTTGTTTGCAAGAACCGAGAAAACTCTAGGTTCTAGTAGTCAAAAGCAGTCACCAAGGATTGAGTTTCAAACTCCGAGACCAAACAGACAGGCCAAAGGGCCAATATGGTCAAGATTCAGCCAAGTGCGGAAACGTCTAAACCATTCGATGCAAGTTCGCTTATCGGTAACAAAAACAAATCAGGACACTCGAATAGAAGTTCAAACAATTGGACCCCGTTATCAAAGACTCCCTCAGAAATTCTCACCACTAAAAATCTGACCTTCAGGATGCCTCAACCATTACCGAGGAAGTCGTTCCTCGATAACAAGAAGCACTGCTCATATCATAACGATATTGGACACAACACGAACGAGTGTGTGGCCCTCAGAAATGAAATTGAAGCAGCCGTCAAAAATGGCAACTCGAACATTTGGTCAAAGGCACACGACCAGGGACTGGCAAACCTCCCTCAAGGGACAGCCAGGGTCCAGCCAAAAGGCAAGTCAGAGATTTGAACGTCCACATGATTTAGGGTGGACATTCGGGTAAAGGAAAAATGAGGGAATATTTAGATGAGGAGTGGGAAAATGAGCCCGTGATCTTTCCTCGGGTCAGAGGAGGCCCGTGTAACAAAAACCCAATGATAATTACTGCTCAATTGGGTCACTACAGATCACAATATGTGTTCTTTGACACTGGAAGTACGTCCGACAACATGTACGAACAATGTTTCGAACAATTAGATTAGGAAGACAAAGAAATATTAAAACCAATTCATGTTCCCGTCTATGGTTTTGGAGGGGAGATAATGCATCCGCGTGGGGTGATATCGTTTTCGGTAACACTTAGTGATGGAATTCATTCAAGAATGGAGGAAGTTGAATTTTTGGTTTTACCAGCAACTTCTAAACATGACATTATTCTGGGACGAGAGGCTATTGGTGATTTCAACGCCTACCCGTCCACGGCCCACGGTGCAGTAGGAGTCCCGACTCGCACCGGTGTGGCAATAATTCATGTCAATCGCCATTGATTTACAACAGAGAGTTCAAGGCCCGGCAAGGTCCCAAAGAAAACTTTAAGAACCGAGCCGGAAAAATGGGTTTTGAATAAGAAATTTCCTGACCAAACAGTTACTATTGGGCCGGCTATTTCAGAAATAGTAAGGACCTTCTTGAAGCAGCTGCTAACAAAAAACGTGGACATCTTCGCTTGGCAGCCCGCGGACATGACTGGCGTCCCGCGGAACATTGCTGAACACAAGTTAAGGGTAAACCCGGTGTTTACCCCAATTGTCCAGAAAAAGCGAAAGATGATCCCGGAACAAACGAAAGCCATGAATGAGCAAGTACAAGATCTTCTTCACGACCGAATCATCCGAGAAAGCAAATATCAGACATGGGTAGCTAATCCAGTCATTGTCCCAAAAAGTAACG
The DNA here is from genome assembly GCF_021521415.1 of Bidens hawaiensis. Classification (NCBI taxonomy): domain Eukaryota; kingdom Viridiplantae; phylum Streptophyta; class Magnoliopsida; order Asterales; family Asteraceae; genus Bidens; species Bidens hawaiensis. Next base: position 33,299 of record NW_027502182.1, read on the forward strand.
GGTCATGGCGGATGTGTATTGATTTTAAATACTTAAACAAAGCTTGCCCCAAGGACTGTTATCCATTACCTGAGATTGATCTCAAGGTAGACGTTGTAGCTCCGTTCAAATTCAATTGCTTCCTTGATGCCTACAAAGGCTATCACCAAATCCGCATGGCAGCAGGTGATGAGGATAAAACAGCATTCCGAACTGATCAAGGCACTTTTTGTTATAAGATGATGCCTTTTGGGTTGAAGAACGTGGGTGCCACATATCAGCGGTTAATGGATCAAGCTTTCAAGAATCAGATAAGTCGAAACCTGGAAGTTTATATGGACGATTTAGTCATCAAAATCATCGAAGAAGATCAAATGTTAAGAGATATTGAAGAGACCTTTGAAACATTAAGAAGCATCAACATGAGTTGAACCCGGCTAAGTGTTCGTTTGGGATGGAAGATGGAAAATTCCTTGGAGTCATAGTAACGGGTGCGGGCTTCAGAGCCAACCTCGATAAAGTTCAGGCTATAGCCCGCATGCCCTCTCCTTCTTCCCTCAAAGAGGTTCGAACACTTAATGGAAGACTTGTAGCGCTAAACCGATTCTTAGCAAATCACGTGGCCAAGTCTTATCCATTCGTGTCAACACTTAGAAATTGCCTCAAGAAGGCACATTTCAAGTGGACCGCGGAAGCTGAAAAAGCATTCTTAGAGGATAAGAAATGCTTAATAGATTTGCCTACTTTAACAGCACCATATGCGGGTGAACCTCTGACAGTGTATTTATCTACATCGGATATTGCCATAGGGGCCGTACTACTAACGGATAGGAAAAATGTCCAAACACCAATATACTATGTCAGTAGAACGTTGTCAGATCCGGAGACCAGATATTCGATGTTAGAAAAACTTGTCTTAGCACTAGTCTATGCAGCCCGACGGCTCCGCAGATATTTTCAGTGACATCCCTTAAATGTTCTGACCGGTTACAAACTCAAGAACGTGTTGAGTAAACAGGAACTGTCTGGACGGTTGGCAAAATGGGCCATTGAGTTGGGTGAACATGCAATCGAATATAAGCCTAGACCAGCGATCAAGGGACATGTACTCGCGGACTTCATTACTGAAGTCCCGCAGCACAAAGAGAAAGAATGTTTGACTGAACAACAACCCCAAGCACCCCTGGAACAAGGACAAGTTTGGTCATTGTTCACGGATGGAGCTTCTAGCAGTGAAGGATCTGGTGCAGGCCTCAGGCTAGTTAACCCTGAAGGCCATGAGTTCACATACACCATAAAGTTGGACTTCAAAAGTACCAAGAACGAGGCAGAATATGAAGCCTTCCTGGCAGGCCTGCGGATAGCCAGCAAGCTTGGGGTGGAAAATTTGGAAGCACGGATGGACTCCATGCTAATTGCGGGACAGATAAACGGAACGTACGAAGCAAAAAACGACATTATGGCTTCTTATCTCTCGCAAGAAAAAGACTTAATCCGACAATTCTCCTCCTTCAATATTTTCCATATCAGTAGGAGCGAGAATAAATCTGCGGATGCTCTTAGCAAGTTAGCATCGACAAATTTCGAACACTTTGCTAAATATATTCTTGTCGAAGTCTTGGACCACCTGTGCGTTCCTCAAAATCAAGTTCTGGTAATTCAAACGGGCGTCGAATCATGGATGACACCGATTAAGGCTTACTTATCATCCGGAATTCTCCCAGCAGGAAAAGCTGAAGCCCGGAAGATTAAGCACAAGGCTTTGAATTACCAATTAAATGATGGCATGTTATACTAGGAGATCATTTCTAGGACCACTGTTGCGTTATGTAGACGCATAAGATGCGAATTATCTAATACGAGAAATTCATGAAGGCATCTGTGGCTTGCACGCGGGTCCTAGAATGACTATTGCAAAGATCATGAATGCAGGATATTATTGGCCCGGCATGCACTTAGACGATGTGCAAGAAATTAGAAAGTGCGATTCCTGCCAACGTCATGCCTCCAATACCTTGCGTCCCAAAAATGAACTGATCCCGGTAACATCCACCTGGCCATTCCAAAAGTGGGCTATAGACATCATGGGACCATTCCCGGAAGCCCCTGGATGGGTCAAATTTTTGATAGTGGCCATTGATTACTTCACCAAATGGGTGGAAGCCAAACCGGTTGCATCAATAATGGCATCAAGTGTCAAAAAGTTCCTATGGGAATTTATCATTTGCCGGTTTGGTCTTCCGCAAGAATTGGTAAGTGACAATGGGACCCAATTTGCTGATAGTGGACTACAAGAATGGTTGAAAGAACTTCAAGTCATTCAAAATTTTACATCTGTAGCTCATCCGCAGGCAAATGGTCAGGTCGAAAGAACCAACCGGACTATCAAAAAAGGGATTAAGGTAAGGTTAGGAACTAAACGGACGGGCTGGGAGTACGAATTGCCCCACGTACTTTGGTTCTTTCGCACCCAAAGGAATTCCAGCAACTCCGAGACGTCGTTTAGTTTAACCTATGGCACTGAGGCCATGATCCCAACCGAAATCGGGATTCCATCCGCAAGGGTTTTGTTAATTGATGATAATGATTATGAACTTCAGATGAATCTTGATTTGCTAGAAGAAAGAAGAGAACTTGCATCGATCCGCGAGCACAATTATAAGCGACAACTTCAAAAATATTACAACTCGCGGGTCAAGAAATGTGAGTTCGATGCGGGAGATTATGTCTTCTGTAACAACGAGGCTTCCGGCCAGGAGCCTCCGGGCAAGTTAGCCCCAACTTGGGAAGGCCCATACAAGATAAAACAAGTTTTGTCTAAGGACGCTTACAGGTTAGAAAAATTAGACGGGACGGAGGTCCCACGAACTTGGAATGGGGCACAGTTAAAAAAATGTTACATTTAGCAGTTTCGTTTATTTTTACTTTGTCATGCGAGCCCGAATAGACTAGTTAAAGTTTTGTAATTTCAATTTGTATTTTGGCTTACGCCCGTTATATGGAAAATTTATGTTAAGTCTTATGACGTGTTGTAATCTTGTATTGACAAAATCGAAGATCTGAATTATAACGTATAAGACAAAGTGCACCGGAGAGAGCAAAACCTCTTATTTACTATCAAAAGAGATTACAAAAAGAAGTACATATACAATTACACGGAGAATAGATCTACATCTAAGAAGTTGTGTCTATAACCTAATTGTTTCCAGCTTCACTATCGTCTTGATCTTCTTCACCTAAATCAAGAAGAACTTTTAGCTGGTCAATGGCAACTTCCTTGTCGGCAAGTTCAGATATCTGCTCTGAAATCGGAAACTTTAGAGTATCATAAGTCTTCGTCTTTTCAGTAAGAATCGCAGCAGTATCCTTGCCGTGAAGAACGAATTCTTCCAGAACTCTGCCTTCGGAGGAAAAGTTATAACCTTCTTGAAACCCTATTTGGCGACCGGCCTGCTTGGAGGCACTCAAGAGCACCCCAACACAGTCACCAAGAACATCACTCTGATGAACTTGGGTGATAACCTGTTCAGAAAAATTTAAACATAAGCAATTACAACTGTCATAAATCAATTTCGGCAGAATAAAAGGCATATGTACCTCAGGAATGCCTTCCGCCAAGAGCCACTTCCTATCCGCCTCCGCCCGCAGTAACTTCATTTTTTGGCTGGTATATTCCAGTGATTGTTCCCGGCTTTTGGCATTGAGGTCGGATAGACGTTTATCCTTGGCTGCTGAGTCAACCTGAAGAGTTTTTATCATCTCATCTTGCTCCTCCAATTGCTTCTGAAGAGCAACCTTGGTTTCCTCAGCAGCAAGGCGATTGGCTCTCTCGGCTTCCTTGGCTTTGAAATTCTCCTGAGCCTCAGTTAGAACATTGATAGCCTCTTTCTTGGATTCAAGCAGTTTAAGCTCTAACTCGTCCCACTATTCGTTCACCACCAACCAATCTCGGGTGATTTCTTGAGTGGTAGAAACAGTATTCGCCATGTGATAGGAATTTGAGTTCAGCAATTCCTGGCGAATACGACGACGTTGTCGTTCCCTTTCTGCGGGAGGAAGACTCTCCCGCAGGTATTCAAAACACATGTCCACATCATTCAATGTCGAATTTCGACGTAGTGACCAGTGTGGATTATGAGGGGCAGTGTCCTCCTCCGCGGGAGGCGGAGAGGTCTGACCCCCATAACGGAATGCACTGACACCCCCGTAGTCTCTAAATTGATGAACATTAAAGTTTGAGACATACGGAGGGCGTCAGGCTCACTAATCTCCCTTTCCTTAAAAGGAGAAGTGTCCGTCAGATGGATCGGATCCTGAAGAGTGTTTGGCGGTGAGGATGGTGGGGTTGGAAGTTTTGAAGCACCAGAGCTCTTTAAACGAGAAATGTCTTCCGGAAAATCTTTCAAACCTACTGACATAATGATAATCACGCATCAGATACATTAATGTTTGAAAACACGATAAATATGAGAGATAATGAAATTACCTAAGGAGGGGTCCCCAACATCACGTTGATGAAGGCGTGATTCCAAGTCGACGACTTTAGCCTTCTTCTTCTTCTTAGACGGAGCAGCTTTAGTGGGTTAAGTCTTACGCTTACCAGCCGCCTTAGACACACCGCACCAGTGGCTTGAGGCTCCTCCTCAAATTTGGTATCGTCAACCACCTAGTGATCACCATCATCACCCACCGATTGTTTTGCGGCAGATTTTAAATCCAGCTTGCGGGTTAGACCTATAGTCGAACGCAATGGGTTAATAGCATCAACTGTAAACCCATCCTCGCAGAGTGATGACTCCTCACTGGAAGAAAGAAGTACTACCACTCCGTTGGAAGTAGCAGCAGTAATGGGTCGAGGTTATGGAATCCCCTCACCTTTCAAGACGAACTCCTCACCTTGAGCGAACATCGTCTCGGAAACCACAGGCTCCGGGCTAAGAGTAGTGAAAAATATAAAATTGTTATGAGTACGCTCCAAGAAAGGTAAGTCCCTCGGATCGATGGGGTGACGTACCATCATTCCTCCTTCGCGATCTAGAAGAGTGTTGAATACGGAACCCTCGTCTATGCAAGAAAATAATAAAGTTAAGAACGAGGAAATATATTGAGAATAAATTAGCAATATACTTACGTTTGTCCGAATTCTCGTAATACGGTTCTAGTTGAGGGAACGGCCATAAGCGGCTCATCTTCGCAAATACCATCGCCCCTTCGTGAATAGGGCGCATGGGTGTTGACGTTTGGGTCAAAGTGTCGAACCATTTATGACCCTCGTATTCAATGGCGGGGATCTCGGGAGTTGCGTCTTCCGATTTCCGTCGAGCCATTGTGAATGGAATGACATCTTCCCGGATCCAGAAGAACTTGGATTTCCATCCATGAATACTCCGGATCCATTCAAAGCCGATTGGACCCTTTCCGGTAGTAGAAAAACCATACCACCCGTCACGATATGTCATCTTGTAAAAAATTGCAAACATGTTGACGAATGGATCATAGTTGTGAGATTGGAAACAGAATTCAAAGTGTCGAATTCTCAACATCCCAAATGGGTGAATTTGGGATAAATGGAGCCCATAGGCTTTCAAAACGGATCGAACGAACTTCGTCACGGGTTGTCGGAAGTTACACGTAGTAAAATGATCCAGGTATACGGCCATCTTCTTAGCCGGCGACGCCGTGGTAATGGCACCTTCTGCCGGATGTTCGGCTTCCCATTCCGGTACTAGTCCATATACGTTTTTCACATCATCAAAGTCCTTTTCTTTAATGTTACATCCAACCTCGTGGATGGCAGGAGGATTCTTCTTATCGACAGCCATTATAATGTAAATAATGAAATAAAAAGGCAACAGTAATGAAGATTTCAGATTTGGGGATTATTGAAAGAGATAAGAAAGGATTCAAAGCCACGAGTGGCTTATTTATACCCATAGCAATAAATGCGACCGTCTGACTAACAGAGGAAACAGAAAAGGTGGACCGGTGGATGATTGACACGTCAGGCGGAAGGATCGAAAAAGTGTTTACAGGCTGTCAAGAGGCGTCAAACACGTCCTATCCGTAGCCGTCTAAAATTCCTCTCTCCGCCACGTCATCAATATAATCCAACTTGCATAAATTCAAATTTCAATGATATATTACAAGAATATTATCATACAAAACAAATATAACAATCCTATGGCCAAAAAGATATTTTTCATTACTAATTAGAGGATGATTACAAAACATGGAAAATATTTACAAAGTCCTGCAATCTAAGTCTATTCTACGGGTTAGGGGCTGATGTGTCTTCCGGGGCATTGGGAGAAGTATCCTCAGACTCGTCGTCTTCAGATTCATCATCTAAGTACACCCGCAGCTGCTTCACGCCGTCTTCAGCGGATGCAAATTCCAGAAGCATGTTCTGCAGCGGAAAGACCAGAGTATCATACTCCTTAACCCGCATGTCTTACTCCTGTTTTGCATCGAGGCCGTGAAGCGGATGACTTTCGATTGATTGAACGGATTGAAAAAACGATATCCCTTCGTTGAAACCTTTCATCCGGCCAACTCCCTCTGAAGCAGTCATCAAGTTCACGAAGCAATCAGTTAGCTCAACGCTTCCCTTGATGTGTCAGATGACCTGACACTAAACATATTAGCATCATAAACGCTAAGTATGAGAATAAGCAACCATGGAGGAAAACTTACAGAGTCAAGTCCTTGGTTGAGAAACCATTGTCGATCTTGCTCGGCACGCTCCGCCCTAATCCGAAGCACCTGTAGTTCATTATTTGCTTCGGAGGCACGGGCCTTTGCTTCAGAACGATATTGCAACAAGGATTCGTAAGCAGACTGCATTTCAGTGGCAGTCTTGTCTTTAAGTTCAGCTTGCTCCTTGTGCATCTTCAATTCAGCCTCAAGTTCTTGAATCCGGTTACTCTGAATGGTCACCCGACTTTCTAGAACTGAATTTGATTCTTGTGCCCTCGCAAGCTCATCCTTCTTATTTTGAGTCTCAGCTCGCGTAGCTTCAACTACGGCGTTTTGCCTTTCGCAGGCTTCTTTCCACTTTTGAGCAGCAGCAGAGCTTCGATCTTTTTCTTGTTTAAGAGCAGCCTCGGCATCAGTTTGTTTCCACCTAGCGGCACTCGCCGCTTTACGATGCTTCTCAGCATCCTGCTTTGCAGCATTTAAGGCCCCAGAGGCCTCCCCTATCTCCCCCCCCCAATTGTACGCCACTCGCGCAAGATTTCCTGGCTACAAGCTAAACTATTAGCCAAGGAAACAGAAAGATCAACATGAAGATCTTCTCGAGAGCGGTCACGCAGATGCACCATCTCTCCAGGAGGCACACAATTCTTGACAAAATTAACACAGGTCCCGGGGTCAGAAAACCGGGACCCATTGACAATGTCCCTAGGAAGGACGAACAGGTCATAGTCTCCTCCCAAAACCGAATCCCCAAAATATTGGGAGCTTGAAGTCTCTAGGCGAGTGGGGATTGAGAAGGGTGGGCGCATACCACCTTGTGTTGAACCTCCCCCAACCTCGTGGACAGAGGGTCTAAATTGAAAACCACCTCCTGCACCCGTCGTCAATGGTGAGGAGGTAGAAATATATGAGGAGCAGACCGTGTAGGAGATTCGTGGATCCGGAAGCCTTCTGCGGTAACCTCCGGTTCCCACTTTGAAAGTCGGAGGCCCCTCCGGCTTGAAAAAGGTAGTCCAACGATTCGTTGGTTCCCGTTTGAACACCAGACCCCTCCACATTTGGTTCGGTAGGAGGGGTAGCAGGTTATTTTTCACTTCCTTCTCTGGCGGAGGAGACGGTTGTTTTTCAGCCACGAGAGTGGATGTTGGTAACCTCTCAGAAATACCGTCCCTAGCTATGGACGGATCTACAAAAGAAGATCACATTCAAATCACATCTTAAAATAACATGAGTTAAAAAATAAAACGCATACCAGTCACTGTCTTCAATTTATCCGCAAGAACAGATTGTGGTTTCTTAGGACGACGCGTCCGTTGTTTCTTAGTCACCGGCTCATCTGCAGTAGTCGCAGCACTCGAGCCCGCTTCGCTAGCTTGGACAGACCCAAAAGTCCTTTTCGAGCCAATTCTGCCAACAAGTGTGACACAGATGAAATCTCAGAAGCAGCGTCAAAGTATTCTTCCTCTGAGGACGATGAATCGTCACTCGACGACAGAATAATGAATATCCCATCAGAGGTAAGAGGAGGAGGATTTAGAATGTACGCACATGTTTGATAGGTAGCGTCTGAAACAACGGGTTCAGCACGCACATTCACCGGAAAGAGAAAATATTTTGCGGTCTTCTCAAGAATAGGCGTATCCTTTGCGTCATGAATACTCTTCATCACGTGACCTCTGTCATCAAATAAGGCATTTAACATAGGTCCGAGACCTTGGAAAGGGAAATGTCAAAGTTAGTCATATAACTTTCTTGAAACAATAAAACGAGAATAACTTACCTTCATCTAAGCCATAAAACACAGGCTCCAAAAATGAGATGGCCACAGGCGGCTCATCCCAGCCCACACAAGGGCTTCCTCCGGCAACGCCCGCATTGGAGTTGGATCAGAAACCAAAACACGTAACCACTCTTGCCCCTCATGGGCAGCAGGGGTAATGTTTGGAAGTGCCTCATTGACCGGACGACGTACCATAGTTTCCGGGTACCACATCTTCAGAAATCCAGAAGATTTTGTTCTTCCAGTCTTTGGAACCTCCCACAACTTCTAGACCGATTTTCCTGTCAATTATCGCCTGACAGGTAAACCACCCGTTTCGATTGGTCATCCGGTAAAAAACAACGAACCGATCAATACGAGGTACCATCTCATGAGCCATACACACGAATTCGTAATGACGAATTCGCATGACGGCGGTGAGGGTGCAACTGGGATAAATGTATCCCAAAAGCACCCAATATTCTCATAAAAAACTTTGTCACAGGAAAACGGAAATTTCCATGGACAAAGAAGTCTAAGTAAACAGCCATTTTCCCAGGAGGGGGAAATTGGCTATAGAACCGGCAGCAGGAAACTCCGGCCCTGGCGTGAGGTCGAAGACTCACTCAAAATTAAACCAAATATAACTAAACAGATAACAGTAAGTGGGTATTGAACACAGGGAGTTTGTGGAAAATGCGTTACTGAGTAGCTATAAAATTAATCTAAATTAATCTAAGTGCAAAATGTAAATTCAATGATTTGCTTGTTTGATTTTTTTTATTAACAAAAATAACTAAAACAATAAACAAGTTTTAAACAATATAAGAAACAATGCTCTCTCCCGATTTCAGGTTTCCAAAGTTTATAAAGTTAATGTTTACTTGTGAGATGAACTACACAATTATAGTTCATGAAAATGCGTTTGGATGCGATAAGAGAGGACTAAGCACTTGGATTACAAAAACGCAAGGTTGTCACTCAAAAATCAGTTTAGTATTATTAACCCTAATTCTCTTCTACTAAACCTCGATTGCCTATGGCACCAAGAACGGATAGTCAAGAACACGAATTATAACATACTAACAATTACAAAACAAACACACAATCACCTTAGCACAATAATCAAATGATCACAATACTATCTCACCAATAACATAAACGATTAACAATTATCCAAGTAGAAAACCTTACAATTCGGGAGAGAACAATAAGAGTACTAGCCACATATCGTTGGATTAATCATCACATCAATTAGGTTAATCGAACGGATCATAAACCCAAACAAATGATTATAATCACCAAAGTCTTGTTCTTGCTCTCAAAAATTCGTCCCTAGGTTGTTTAGAATGAAAAGATAGGTGAAAAACACCAAAAAATGGAATAAAAACAAAGGTAAATTGGCAGTTACGGCGCGGACCGTGGCCCACGGTTCACACCGTGGCCCATGGTACAGTTATGGTGACCAGGGAAGCCACGGTACGGTGGATTCTGATGTTTTTGAGCTGGGTTGACCGTGGGCCACGGTGGAACAGTTGCTCAATTTCTTGTTTTCCTCATATCTTTCTCGTTTCAACTCCGTTTTCTTCGTCGTTTTCGCCCACGTTCTCGTGATTTCATCCTCTATCTCCTCATACCTGAAAATAACCACACAACAGTAGTTATCTAGTTCCCATGAAATTAACACTTAATGCATAGATTTTTATATCATTTAAGCACACTTACGGGTCATCCTCCGATGCACCCGTCAGGCCCACACTCCGGTGGAATACCGTACGTATCGATGAGTTTATGGTATTCGGACAAGTCCCATCGAACCTCCATTTCGTCAATTTCAGATTGAACACTCGACATCATATCGAAGTGGTTTCAGGAAAAGATCAAACAAATAGTTTAAGTTTTTAGCGAAAGAAAGCGACGAAGTATTCAGAATTCAAAGGCAATAAAATTTCAATAAGAAGTTAAACTCCACTATTTATACTCATCGCAATTAATGCGATGGGATATGAACAGTGGAGAGAAGAAACACTACCCAGTAGACAAGCGCCACGTCACACGGGAAATTCGAAAAAAGAGAAAAAGGCGAACAGTCGGGTACAGTGACAGCCGGCATAAACGTCACATCCTCTGACACACGCGCCTGCGAGTGGTCAACTTGTCCTTTTTCATGATTATCCACAACAACAAAAGATATTTCTCACCTACTTGCAGAATAAGAAATCCCAAAATACGCATTAAGTCCAAAATTTCACCCGCATAAAGTACTTCACGCGGAAGAAACACTGTACTGGGGGGACTTATAGAGGTAGGGTACTGAAAAGACCCAAATACCCTTAAATAATACTCGCGGGTCAGTCATA
>NW_027502183.1:0-74352 GCF_021521415.1 Bidens hawaiensis
ATACGTGTTTAACCAAATCCGCTTTATGTTGGTTATGTATCTCACCTGATGTGAGCTCGTGATTGTTTCGTGTTCGCTATTCTTCGGTTGGTTCAGGAAATTGTTATGGAACACTCCATGGTATATACATATTGTTTTGTCATCGTCTTCTAAAATCATATTGTTCAATATGATACACGTACATGACATCACTCATTTTTGTCATCGACCTTACAAGACGTGTTTTTCACATAATGCCAACATTTTTTAGAACCCCGAATCACCTCTCGATATCCTTACGCGCAGACTCTTGCCTATTCTTAAAATATTATATTTTTTCATTGATCGAGTCTTCGTTTTCAGGATGATGAAGTACTCCGGATACATTCCATATCCCAGATAGTATCAGTGACGGTAGTAGGTATTGTTGGCATAAAACCGGTATGCTACAGCTATTGTAATACTCTAGTACGGGCGACGCGTTGAGAATGTTTATGTCATTGTTGGACCCGACAAAGCCAAAGTAGGTCGACCAAACCCAAAGGTCGTTGTGAACAAATTGCTTAAAGACTAACCATTGGTACTCCATGCTCACCACGAGTGTAAAACCCTAACCCGGAACAGGCTGACGTGTCACTATTACAGATATCAAATCAATGCCACAATCCAAAATACAACAAAAATCAATGCAACCTATGTCATATTATTAAACCAAAATGAATTAACTTTTAAAAGCTTGAACTTCATTATTCTCTCTCATCACTAATTTCTCTGAGTCCCGGATTACCTGAAAACAAAACAAGAAAATACGGCTGAGCCAAAAATTGCCTAGTAACAGAAAGAACAATAGTATAGGCAAGGAAAAATGTAAGAAAATAAATATACGGACTTCAATTCAAACTCGAAACCAACCTTTTTACCGAAACATATACTTAATAAAATTCGGAGGTATGATCCGACACTTGGCCAGAACATAATCAAACGCATACGGAAGCATAACAAAACATATCATAACATATACACACATCAAACCACGTGACTACACATATAAAAAAAACTCAGAGTCACGTGAGACGGAAGCACCCACGAGCCAAAACAGAACAAACTGGTACACAGCTAGCTAGTCCATGCACCTATGAGATGGTGAGCGTGGCGTACATCCATTATTCCATCTCCACAAACAAACGCAAACTCAGAGCTAAGATCGTTCTATACGCCTCTAGTGGCCAAAGTGCTACGCAATCACAAGTTAGAGACGCCATGAACTTTTATTACGAACTGTCACGATAATTGAATGCCGTTGACGCCCATACGACATTTCAGACATGCTCGGGTGACATAGTACAAAATCTAATTTATATAATTATGCAACGTAAATGCTATTAATGGAACATGCAATAATGAGTACAAAATAAATAAACTATTGCATGCTACGAAAATCTATACTATATAATAAATAAAGCTTTATAATGCCACATGTCATCACCAAAATGTTTCTCACCAAATTTTCCCTCCTCTCTCTCATATTAAATATATTTCTCTTTCTTATTAATAGTTTTGTATTTCATTTTTTTTCTTTTTAATCTTTCAATTTTCTCTTTTTAATAATTTTTTTCTTGATTTTAAAAATTTAAATACCAGCATAAATACGTTATTTTTTTGTATAAATTTATTGTATTGGTTATTAATATTAGTTTTTGTAAGTAACCAATTTTCACATTGATTTTGAATAATGATTGTAAAAATTAAGGTTTTAAATATATTATTTATTAGTTAATTATTATTAAGGTTTTATAATAAATGATATTATTGGATGAAGAGACAAGATTAACTTAAATTTAAAATTTCAATAAACTTTTACCTGCTAAATATATATGGCTGTTTACTAAATTACAAGTTTTTTCTTTCAAAACTTTAAAAGACAAATTCAGTGTTTATGTTAGTTTAAACGAGCCGGTTTTTTAACTGGTTAATGTATCAAACATGATTAAGGTCAAAACAGTTTATGATTAGAATGAGTTCGGTCACGGGTTGGTTTAAAAAGTAACCATTTACAACTTCATTTTAATTGATTATTTAATCAACTCATCGTTTATGTTAAGTTCATCATCATAAAAATTAATATATATATATATATATATATATATATATATATATATATATATATATATATAAACATTAAACTACATGTTTTGGTTTTCAGGTAGATAAGACAACTTCTTATCTTTGGCATACATATGTTAGACATTAGCACACGATTAATCAGGTGACAAATTGACTTTGTATATCCTTCTATTATTGAAGTTTTCAAAATTATAAAATTCTTTAGTGAATGAGTTGTACTTGCACCAAAAAATGAGGTCGTACAAAAATTTAGCAAAAGTTTGTTATCCATGTGTCCGGGAGATGAGAATATTACCATTTTTCAGTAAAATAATACGTTTACAAGAAAGTATTAGTTTTCTGATGTTTTAAATGGCCTCAAATCTAAGGTTGTCAAGTCATAGATTAGTCCTAAAGTCGATATTGAAGTGATGTTACTTAAAGTAAAAAAAACTAGAAAATTGGTCTATGCAATGAAACTAAAATACATATGAAAATACAATATGATAGTCGTGCTATAAAAGCCGAAATCATATCCAAAATTAATATTGGAACACAAACTTTTATTCGTAAAAAAAATCCTACACCTTTAGATAAAATAATCAATTTCAAAGAATGAAATTTCACTTTATTTTTGTTTTGCAATGACGATATATAAAAACTAAATTCAACCTTTAGGCAATTTATTTTAGCTTATGGTCAGTTATGTGTTGGATTATTTTGAGTTTAAAGCAAAAACAATGTGAAACTGCTAAGTTTTAATATATAAAATAAAGTTACAAATAAAACTACAAATATTGTGTACAAAGAAATATTTTGAAATTTATGAATTTTGTAACAACTTTTTATTTACATATTGTGTATTGTGTAATTTATTCTACCATATAATATATCTTTATATTTATTGAAAATATTTTTTGTATTTTACATTGTGTTATTATTTAAATAAATTTATTTATTTTAACCCGTGTGCTACACGGGTAACTAACCTAGTATATTATATACAATAACTGAAATCAAAATATAACTGATGCGTAACAAAATCTGTACTACAAAGTAACGGAATAGAGTCAATACTATGAGTAAACGAAAACGGAAACCATACTACGAAGTAACGGAATATAATAATACTATGAGTGAAAGAAACCAGAAACCGTATCTTAGTCAACAAGCAAAGCACGACCAATAGAATCTAAATGTGCGCACGTCGTACAACAACCTATGGTTTGATTACAATTTGGAATTAGATGTATTAACATAACTACTTTGGCGGATTCGTTGATTCTCCCGGGATGGACACCTTTAAAATTCATGATTCATATTGAAATAACGTATTGTGATATATTGTTTTTTGTAATTACTCCAACAACTTTACGCTTTCAAAATATAGCTAGTTATAAAATTTATAAACTTAAATCTCTATCTCTATTAAATTATAAAAGAATAACGTGAAATAAACTAACATGAACTTAATTGTTCATTTATTTATCAAAACTTTTATTTTTAATTTATATAATTAAAATATCCAAAAGTTATACATGGTAGTGGTAGGAGCCATTCAAAATTAGTTATTATGGTAAGAGTTTTAGTAAGTTTTGCCAAAACACAACATGCATACTACAGTCAAGTATATATAACTTGTCTTTTAACAGCCAACGAAATAAAACGGTTAACATAAGGCTCTTGATTTCCTTTTTCCTTATAGCATGCATGCATGAGATAGAATTTCAAATATAGTTTATATTAGAACGTAATCCATCACTGGAACAAATCAACAATCATAGACGCCGTAGCCAAACAACTTAATTGGGCATATGAACTAGAAGATATGAAGTCGAAGTTTACCTCTATTGTAGAACAAGGTTGGCGATGCACGGAAACGAGACGGTTCTTCAAACAGAACAAATCGAAGGCGGAAACTCAAACAATGGTGGTTCACACTGATTGGAATCGGAAAGAAACCGGAGGTTGAGATGCGCAACGGTACACTATGTGTGGCGGTGGTGGCGTACGTTGTAGAAATTTGAAATAGGTCGATGACTAGATTAGGATTGGAATTGAAACATAATGTGCTAAATAATGAGTTTGAACTCATCCAGGTTCCATATTATTATTATTATTATTATTATTATTATTATTATTATTATATAAACATTAATATATCATATTTTGTAAAACGTAAATTTACGGGTATACAACGAGTGTATTGACCTCGCCATGGGGTTGGACAATTTGCCACTCCCAATGCGTGCACTCTAAACATCTGATCATGTCAGGGAAGGAATGTAAACTTTTGTGTACATCGTATATTCGACTTAGGTCGTTCGTTGTTGGAATCCTCGGATAACGACCACCATATAATTGTCTTATTCCTATATAAATATATAATTAAAACAATTTAAACTAAAAACAAGTAATTTATATAAAATAATTAAATAGTACCGATGCAAAATAATTAATTTAGAACAAATTAAATTTTACCGATGCAAAAATTCTCTAACGTGTCTCGTGTCTGCATCTTTAAATAGTCGTCGTTGATGCCTGTTTTGTTTCTGTATGCGACGAAGTACACTTTTGGATGCCAGTTAATCCTATATATCCTCATGCGTCACATTTTTGTTCAAAATACGAATACTTCTGCTCAAAATCACCACAATGCGTAAAAATAAACGTCTACACTTGTGAAAACGACGTTTAAACTTAGCGTCGTCGTATCTAGCCAGGTATTTAATTAAAGTAGTGTTGCATTAAATGATCGTTCGCGGGCCTCACGGTCTGGAATGATATACAACCACCTCGTGCATAATCGAGAACTAGTTAAACCAGAAGTTATCTTATTTGCTACTACTCAAAATGCACTAATAACCTCTACTTCCTACTCCGCTGTCTCTTGTATGATCACAATTATCTTCTTCTAATTGTTAATAATTGTTCAACCATGTCGGAAGTATTTGTCGAATACATTTTTGGTAATGAAAGTTTGATGATATTGGTTTTCAGATTTTGAGTTGGTATATGAAATGATGAAAATGATTGAACTGGTTAAGTAGGTTGGGTATTTAAGTTTGTTAATTTTTTTAATGGAATGGACCGTTGACAAACAGTGAAATGAGTAAAATATTATTTTTTTTACACCCCAGCCGCCGACAAAGGTTTATCGCCTGGATATCGCCTTGGGGGGGAGGGTTGTTCATGCCAAAAACTGTCAAAATAAGGCTATTTTGTTGCCCGCTATAGAAAACTGTTAGAAAAAATAAAGATAAGTCAAGGATCAGTATGCAATTAACATCATTCCCTTTTGTTAGAGATTGCTACACCTAATTAACAGCCAAGATAGAGCCGTTTGAGAGAATCAATCAAGGATTCACATCCTTCAATTATTTTACATTGCCATTGTTAGGCTGAAAGCTCACTCATAGTTTTTCTATTTATTTTGTGTTTCTCTCTTTTGAAAGAACAAACAATAAATGAAAATCAACTCTGAAACCATTGTCTTCTATCTAGATTTTTATTATCATAGTTATTATGATATCAAAGCACTGCTATCGATCATTAGATATTACTGCTCATCATATACATCGCAGCCAAAATAAAGCCAGCCAAACCGTGAACAAGTTTCCATGTCTGATTCAGATGGTAACTCGTCTGGTAACCTCGAAAACCTCAACTCAAACTCAAAACCACAAATAATGTCTTATTCAAACTCAAACCCACAAACAGAATACTAACAATGGGTTAGGGTTAGTGCAAAAAAGAAATCACCGGTCAGACCAGGGGTGGATACAGACTGGGTCATCATCCCGGCTTGATAAATCGTTATTGAAATGTAACCACTACGAGATGCCTAAAAACACGAAGGAACAATACTTCAATCGCATCCGAGTTCCCGATTGGTGTAAAAATGACCACAAAAAGGGGGAAAAGGACAGAGCAAAGCCGCCTGCCCCCATGGGCAACTCAGAGGCTACCAACACCGGTGGCGGCAGTCTTCATGGCGGTGGAGAAAGAAGCCGCTCCTTCGGTAGAATGGCATCAGCAGAAACAGAAGATTGGGATCCAGAATATTTGAGGAAAAAATGCGATGATGAAGGTAAAGGGTTTGAGGAATTATCTTCAAACCCTTGTATTTGCAATTCTTCTACTTGATTACCCTACTATTTTAAACAAATAATATAAAGAATATGTTATGATTAATAACTTCCCGAAAGAACCTAGTATGTTTGGTAACCCCACTACAGAATTAGATGAATCAAAAACAAACCCACAAGAATATGTTTTTTCGGATACAGGTAAAGAATTTAATGATTTTCTCTTGCAAGACCCTCGGGATAATGTTTTTCACGAAACTAAAAGTATAGGAGAAGCTAATGTGGTTAAAACACGTAAAAATTTTAGTAAAGTATGGATCTTTAATTGTGGGGCCACAGCCACCATGACATTCGAATTATCCGACATAATTTCAAATTCTAAACCTAAAATTAATCATATAAAAACCGCCAATGGGAGAATAGTTCCTGTAAGAGGAGGAGGAACTATTGAAATATCACCCACGTTGAAATTGTCAAATTGTCTTTATGTTCCTTCTTTGTCACATAAATTGTTATCTATTAGTAATGTGACAAAGGAATTAAATTGCCCATTTTTAATGTACCCGACCTTCTGTATCTTACAAGATATAAGGACGAGATCGATTATTGGGCGTGGCACTGAACGCCATGAGTTATATTATGTGGATGAAGTAACTCACCATGGTATTGTGATGTTAGCTCATGGAACAATAAATAGAGAAGCTTGGTTATGGCATAGGAGACTAGGACATCCATCTATCGGTTATTTGCATATTTTATTTCCAAAATTATTTCCTAGTAATGAAACAATAACTTGTGAAACATGTGTCATGGGGAAAAGTCATAGACATACCTTTAAACCCAATAACACAAAAGTTGGTTTACCTTTTTCCCTTATTCATTCGGACGTTTGGGGTCCGGGAAAAGTTATTAGGGGGCAACACTTCCGTTTTTTCATTTCATTTATTGACGATTGCATACGTATGACATGGATCTATTTTCTAAAAATTAAATATGAAGTTTTTGATAAATTTACTATGTTCTACACATTAGTTCAGTATCTAGTGTTTTGTATGTGTCTGTAATCGTGTTAGATTGGTTGTTTTGGTTTTAGATATGGTGTTACACAAGTTCGCCGGATGTAAGCAAACTTGTGGACAAGCGAAGTTAAGACAACTTCGCCTAGTCTGTTAGGCGAAGTTGTCGAGGCCTATATATGCCTAACTTCGGCTTGTTTAAAAAAAAAGGTTTTTTGTGCAGAACGTGTAAGTGATATTCGAGATCACGTGTTGAAAAGTTGCAATACAAAGTGTTTATTAGTATTGTAACGTGTGTTTGTGTATCGTCTCAACGTATTATATATCTTACGCTCGAATCATATTACGTGGGGATTCCGCACCCTCGTGTTGCGAGATACTCCTGTGTAGATCCGGCTGGGAACCTACAATTGGTATCAGAGCTTTTGCTCCTAGTGATTGTGTGGTTCGGGATTATCACACGGGTGTCAAGATCGTTCCGTTTGACTATTCACGGAACGAGTTTACGTTGAAATACCTAGTTTTTGTGTCTTACCCATATCCCACCATCAAATATAACCCATTACACCTTCACATACCTCGCAATACGTCAAATTAAAACCTGCAAAAACCTTGTGTTCATCAGGCGAAGTTGCCGTCATCGTTTGTAGGGTTTAAGCGAACTTATAAGGTTTAAGCGAAGTTATAGAGAAAGCGAAGTTGGGAAGTTAAGCGAAGTTAAGTTGTTAAGCGAAGTTATAGTGCAAGCGAAGTTAAGGACAAGCGAAGATAGGAAGAAGCAGCGAAGTTAAGCAGGCGAAGTTAAGCTCAAGCGAAGTTAAGCACAACTTCGCCATCTGGTCACTGTTTAAATATTAAATACTTTCTTGTTTTTTCGAGTCGTGTTTCTTTCAACTATGACTTCAATAAACATTACAGAACTGGTAAAAATGGAGGTTGAAGCCGGTTCAGCTACTAAGGCTCCAAAAATGCTTAAGGGTACCGATTTCGTTGCATGGAAAGATCGGTTTGAACAGTACGTGAAGTATCAAGACGCTAAGATGTGGGTTTGCATTCAAGATGGATACATTCCACCAACATCCTTGTTTGAAGGTCGTGATCAAATTAAGAAGTACAGTAAGATGGAAGAGGAGGAAAAGAAAATGTATGAGGCAGAGAGTAAAGCTCATGCAGCAATAACCATGGCTCTTCCACAAGAGATTCTTCATACCTTCAAGAAGTACAAAACTGCTAGAGAGCTATGGGAAGCACTAGAAAATCGTTATGAAGGTAATGTGGGGATACGTGCTTCCAAGACAAAGCTGCTAAAAACCCAATTCTCTATATTCAAGTACTTGAAAAATGAATCACTTGACGATATCATCACCAGATATTATCACTTGATGACCGAACTCAGTAATTACTCCATTGAATACAAAGAAGAAGAGATAGTAGAGAAACTTCTTGATGCTCTTCCACCGAAATGGGAAATGTATAGGGTTTGATGAGAGAGGATAAAGAATTTGCCAATATTGATTTGGAAACAGCAGTCAATAAGTTACGAAATTTTGAACTTAACATGGTTCGGAAGGAGACACCAACTGATCAGGTTCAGGATCTGGGAATGTATGGTGCGAAAGTCACTTCAAGTTCAAGTTCAAAGTCAGAATCCTCTGCCTACTACTCAAAGGGAGAATCAAATTCAAACTCAACTAATGATGGTCATGTGATTCTCAATATGGATGGCGACGTATGTTTCGTAGCTGGAGGTAGTAATCCTTCAAAACCTCAAGCCACAACTGGAAATTTCTCGTTAAATGTTCCGAGCTACAACTACTCACAGATGCCCATGAGTGTTAAATCAGCTGAACAACAGTTTGCTTTTTATGCATCCTTCATTGCATCTTATGAGAACTACATCAAAGGTAAAATAGTCGACCCTACAACTTTGGATGAAGACTATGATCAGATCGATGCTAATGATTTGGAGGAGATGGATCTGCAGTGGCAGATGGCTATGATAGTAAGAAGGGTAAAGAGATTCATGAAGAAAACGGGTAGAAAGTTCGTTGGAGAAAGACCAGGGTTTGATAAATCAAAGGTTCGATGTTACAACTGTCAACAGAATGGTCACTTTGCTAAGGAATGTACAAATGAGAGAGTCGAACGAAGTCAGAACAGGCCTGCACAACAGAATGGGGGTGGTAGTGAGAATAGAGCTATGGTATCTAGACAGAATGGTGGATACAACTGGAATATACAAGTTGAGGAAGTGTTCGAACAGGCTAATTTGGTAAACATCGAAACTGGAGGAAGTGAGCGGGAGACGGGAGAAAATCAAGCATATATGGCAGAAGTGAACGATCAGCTCTCTGAGGTAAGTTCTGAACCTCATTGTATACAATGTGAAAATCTGTCTGAACAATTGAAAACAGTAACTGATCAGTTTATTAGTTTGGATGCACAATTTAAAACGTTAAACGAAGATCATCACTACACTAAAACTAGAGAAAACAGTTACTCGGTAAAAATAAAAGCTAGTGAAAAGGATATCAGAAGTCTTAAAGCAAGTCTAGCTGATAAAATACAAGTAATTGATCTTAGTTATGAAGTGTTAGAAGAAAAAACCAAACTGATTGCTGAAAGAGATAAACAGATAGCTGATTACCAGGTAAAAGTGGTGGAACTAAACAGAAAAATTGAACAATTTAGAAACTCTTCAGCAATGCTTGATCACATCATAAGTGTTCAACGTTCCCCAGTTAACAAAGGGGGAATTGGATTTTCTGAAGTTCCACCACCGTATAACAATAACTATACCTATAATCCTAGTAATCAGAAATCTGCTGATGTTGAGATTAGTCAGACAGTTCCAGTCAAAATTTTGACTAAGAACCCGAAGTTAATAAGAGCGAAACGAGTAAGCCAATTTCCAATGTTGAGATTTCTATTCCTAGCTCTGTCTCATCAAATTTGGACAAGTCATCCGAATCGGGTGGGATAAAAGAAGAGGTAGTGTTACTAAAACGTCGGGAGGAATATAAGCCTGCTGAAAAGAATTCTTCCCTAAACCCGTTCGTCCCACCATATGTTAGACAAACGGGTAGTAATGCAACCTCGACATCTGCAACAACTGTTGAGACGAAAGTTGAACACAGAAGTTGTTTCAGATGCAATCAAATAGGACACCTTATTGCTGATTGTCCTCTAAATCAGAGAATATTTAGAGGTATGAGGCCTCCGAAAACGCAGAATAAAACAAAGAGTAATTATTATACTGGTAAGAATGCGAAATCAAAAAATTTCAGACATTGGACTAATCCAAGATTTCAAAGAAATCGGTCTCAGTTTTTCCCAGTTAACAACCAAACCAACAATTATAACTCAGTTAATTCACTAAGGTTTGGATGGCCTCATAGTCAATCCTCGAGAAGGTTTCCTTTCAGAACTTACAGAAATCATTCTCAGACTGACTTTGGGCAACCAAAGTGCTGGATGCCGGTCAACAGATTTAATCGACCCAAGACCAGTAGGTCTTGGGTCCCCAGATTTAAATCTTTATCTCTAATTGTGTGGGAACATTCGAACAGGGCTGTAAACAATCTGTGGGTTGTGGATAGTGGCTGTTCCCGGCACATGACTGGTAAAAAGAATTTTGTACGTGATTGGAAACCTGTTCAAGGTGGTAGGGTTAGTTTCGCTGGAGAGAGTGGAGGTAGAATCAGTGGTATTGGAACTGTGACGAATGGAAATATGAAGTTAGAGAAGGTGAATTTTGTAGAAGAATTGAAGCATAACTTGCTGAGTGTATCTCAGATTTGTGACAAAGAATACACGGTGCATTTTACTAAAAACGAGGCAATCGTCCTTTATCCTGGTTTCAAGATACCAGAGGCATGGGTGGTAATGAGAGCTCCAAGAGAAAAGAATACGTATGTAATGGATATGAGGTCAACTGAGATGACAACAGGAGAATCATGTCTTCTGTCAAAGGCAACTGAGTCTGAGTCAAAGTTATGGCATCGAAGAATGGGACATATACATCTTCGCAAGATGAATTACATTGTCAAGAATGGGCTGGTGCTTAGTGTTCCCTTAAAGAATTTTAACTTTGAAGATCAATGCTTGTCGTGCAAGAAGGGAAAACAACACATAAAACCTCATCACTCCAAGAAGGTTAACTCAATTGTCAGTACCCTAGACCCACTTCACATGGATCCCTTTGGTCCCGTGAATGTAAAGAGTCTAGGTGGAACGTCATACTGCTTGGTTGTAACCGATGACTACTCTCGATACTCTTGGGTATACTTTCTGAAGGCAAAAGATGAGACAGTTCAGTTGGTAATTAACTTGATTACCAAGGTTGAAAATATTGTTGGGCGAAAGGTTGAGTACATCAGGAGTGATAATGGTACAGAGTTCAAGAACTACCAGATGGAGATGTTCTGCTTACAGAAAGGGATAGACCATCAATACAGCGCCCCGTATACTCCGCAACAAAATGGGGTAGCTGAGAGGAAGAATAGAACGCTAATTGAAGGAGCCAGAACCATGCTGGCAGATGCTAAACTTCCCGTGGTGTTCTGGGCTGAAGCTGTTGCCATAGCCTGTTATATCCTTAATCGTGTTTTAACTGCTAAAAGTTTAAATAAAACTTGTTATAAACTCATGCATGGTAGAAAGCCAAACCTGAATGGTCTTGAACCTTTCGGGTCCCCATGTACGATATTAAAGACAAACTCAAAATTTGGTGAAAAAGCCGACGAAGGTATTTTAGTCGGATATGTTGTTGGGACACCCAACAGAAGAGTCTTTAATTTTTCGAACAGCAAGGTTGAGGTGGTATGTAACACTGATATTACGAATTACAAATCACCAAAGCCTAGCACGGGACCTGTTGAAGCTTTAGACTATGATAAACTATTCAAATCTTTTAATATGCCTTACTTGGGTTTTGCAGAAGTTGATGAGAAAATTGCTTCACAGATTCTGTATGACGAGGAGGAGAATATTGTGCAACGTCCTCAATACGACGAAAGTCAACCTTCCTCATCAAGTGCCGTTGATACTCCCGCTGCCTCTACTGAAGAAGAATTCTACAACCCATTTCACTCTCAACATCAATCACCCACTGATGAACTATCTTCGAATTTAGAAAACAATCTAGAAGTCGGTCCGATTCAGACTACTGCAATTCACAAAAATCACCCTTTGGGGAATGTGATAGGTAATCTGTCTGACGGTGTTCAAACAAGAAGAAGCTTGGATGAACACACATGTGTTTACGCAAGCATTAAAGACACGGGTATCATAAATGAATGCTTGTACACTTGCTTCATCAGCCAGGTTGAACCGAAGAATTATGAAATGGCTCTAAAGGATAGTTCGTGGGTCGAGGCCATGCAAGAAGAGTTAGCACGTTTCGAAAAGATGGAAGTATGGAAATTAGTTGAAAAACCAGAGAATGTAAATGCTATTGGTACAAAGTGGGTTTTTAAATGTAAGAGAGATGAGAAAGGGATAATCATAAGGAACAAGGCAAGGCTGGTAGTAAAAGGGTTTAATCAGCAAGAAGGAATCGACTACAACGAAGTGTTTGCTCATGTGGCAAGATTGGAAGCAATTTGACTATTTTTGGCATTTGCTGCACACAAAGAGATGGAAGTGTTCCAATTAGATGTGAAAAGTGCCTTTTTAAATGGTAAAGTCGATGAGGTGGTGTACGTTGAACAGCCTCCGGGTTTCCCTGACCCAGATTTTCCTGATCATGTGTACAAACTGAGTAAAGCTCTATATGGGCTACATCAGGCTCCTCGTGCCTGGTACGCAACTCTGTTTGATTACTTGCTTGAGAATGGGTTCAAAAGAGGAAAGATCGATAGCACGCTGTTTGTCAAGAGAAAAGGGGGTGATCTTCTACTCGTTCAAGTGTATGTGGACGACATCATTTTTATTGCATCAAGAGTCGCCATGTGTCAGAAATTTGAAGCAGTCATGAAAAAGAGGTTTGAAATGAGCTCCATAGGCGAATTAACTTTCTTTTTGGGATTGCAGGTAGATCAGAAGAAAGATGGGATGTTTATTCATCAAACAAAGTATGTCCATGATGTGCTCAAACGCTTCAAGATGGACAATAGCACTCCATTTGATACTCCAGTTTGCATCAACCACAAACTGGGTGCTGATTCTGACAGTGATAAAGACGTGGATCCCACCCAATATCGAGCAATCATAGGTTCTTTAATGTATTTAACTGCATCTAGACCTGATATCATGTTTGCAGTTTGTCTTTGTGCTCGTTTTCAGGCAAGCCCGAAGAAATCTCACATGAAGGGAGTGAAGAGAATATTGCGGTATCTCAAAGGCAAGCCTAAGTTGGGGTTGTGGTACACGAAAGGGGGAGAACTGGATTTGGTAGCTTACACAGATTCTGACTATGGAGGTTGCAATCAGAACAGGAAGTCAACAACCGGTGGATGTCAGTTTCTGGGAGGAAGATTGGTGTCGTGGCAGTGCAAAGAGCAAACCTCAGTAGCCATTTCCACCTGCGAAGCAGAGTACATGGCAGCATCGAACTGCTGCTCCCAGGTTCTTTGGATACAACAGCAATTGCGCGATTACGGTCTGAATTTCACTCAAACCCCTATTTGCATTGATAACACTGCTGCAATCTCAGTAACTAACAATCCCGTCAAACACAGCAAAACTAAACATATTGACATTCGTCATCATTTTATACAGGATTGTGCTGAGAAGAAATTAATTGTGCTAGAAAAGGTTGATTCGTTGGATAATTTCGCCGATCTTTTTACTAAAGCGTTTGACCGATCCTGTTTTCAAAATCTTGTTGAACTTAATGGGATGATCAATCCCGAGTAACCTTGTTTTCCGTTTTTCTTAAAAAAAAAAACATCACTATCGCTTAGAATTATGTCAGTTGCTTCAGTTTGAAGGACACATCTTCAGATATGTTTGGTCCTTACTTCTACTAGTAGATTATGAGGATAGCCATTAACCAGATGACTAAAAGTGACCGGGGCGGTTTATGATGGGTTTTTATTCTTTCGCTGAAAAGTAGTCGTTTATACTTAGTTAGAAGGACACGTACTCGTATGTGGTCGGTCCAGCTAATCCATTGGATCTTCAGGATAGCCGTTTACCTGAAGACTTTGACTTGATCGGGGCAATAGAATTTAAATTTTTTTAAGGGAGATGATATAATTTTTCAAGTCTATAACTTCGAAAGAAGTTTCAATACAATGTTTAAAAGAAAATTGATCCAACCATGGAAAGTGATAGAAAAACTAATTCTGTGTGCTTAACTGGTGAAGTTATTAGGCCTAAAAGACTCTAGAACAGCCATTGTAAGTTATGGTAGCTTTATATGGTGCGTAAAAGTAGAAGTGATACAAACTAAATCTCCTCGATTTAATGTGGAGAATCATTCTGAGTTGTGCATGTCTCCATATACATCTTTCCGAATGATAGGCAGAAAAGTGATTACCCTGTCATACACGAGCCCGTGAGTGTTCTGATTCCCGAGAAGATGGTGTGTCAAGTACCTGCAGTGATCCAGATTCGGGACTTGCAGTCGTCTACTATTTGAAGCTGTATTAATATCTTTATTTAAAAAAAATGTTGTTAAGCCTTTTTGAAGCTTATGTTATTTCAAATATCAACCAAGAGGCAAGAAAGAGAACGGGAAGAAGACTCTAAAGATCAATATGTACTTACTGTTTAATCAGACACTACGGGTTAAGGTCAACTCGGGGTGACTTGGGGAAAGCCAAATACGCTTTGAGAATAGATATGAGGCATCACAATCTCTCATGTGATGTCCATCTAAATTTTGAGCTTAATTGAACCTAATCCGTATCACAGAAGCGATGAAAACCATACTAAGTTTTATACCTGCTTACAACCTGTTTCTTTATGTCACAATACCGTTGAACATGGATCTATGTGACAGCCACTTAACTAGTATGATTCCTGTTCGGATCTTTTCTAAAACATGCAGGTTCTCGTCAAGACTGAAATTTGATCCCTTTTATTTACTTACTACAATTTTCACACGCATATTTTGTTTTATGGTTTAAAACTTGGTCACTTGGTTATTTGATCGTAAAGTTTAAATCTTTAACGGAGGATTTTAAAAGACAGTTGCACTTTGATCAAATTTATAAGGTCCTATTTTGTAAATTAAGTTAGGCGAACTTGTGTTAAGGTAAAGAGGCGAAATTGTCCATGCTTGGTGTTAAGCGAAAGAAAATGAAAAATCACAAGTACTCCCGAGCACACCCTTGCTACCGAGCACACTTTTGCTCCCGAGCATGCTTGGTGTTAAGCGAAAGAAAATGAAAAATCACAAGTACTCCCGAGCACACCCTTGCTACCGAGCACACTTTTGCTTCTGAGCACACTTTTGCTCCCGGGCATGCTTGGTGTTAAGTGAAAGAAAATGAAAAATCACAAGTACTCCCGAGCACACCCTTGCTACCGAGCACACTTTACTTCCGAGCACACTTTTGCTCCCGAGCATGCTTGGTGTTAAGTGAAAGAAAATGAAAAATCACAAGTAATCCGAGCACACTTTACTTCCGAGCACACTTTGTGCTAGTTGAAGATTGAAAAATCACAAGTGTTTTGATTTCCGGGTACACTTTGTGCTAGGAAAGTGCTTCTGGGTACACTTTGTGCTAGTTAAAAATTGAAAAATACAAGTGTTTTGCTTTCCGAGTAGACTTTACTTCCGAGCACACATTGTGCTAGTTAAAAATTGAAAAATCACAAGTGTTTTGATTTCCGGGTACACTTTGTGCTAGGAAAGTGCTTCCGGGTACACTTTGTGCTAGTTAAAAATTGAAAAATACAAGTGTTTTGCTTTCCGAGTAGACTTTACTTCCGAGCACACTTTGTTTTCTGAGTACACTTTGTTTTCCGAGCACACTTTGCTTCCGAGTACACTTTAGGCGAACTTGTAAAGAGGCGAAGTTGACCATGGTTGACCTTGAGCGAAGTTAATGATAATCTGTTGACCAGCGAAGTTGTCACAGGGGCGAAGTTAAGGTTAACTTCGCCCTTGCATTTTCAAACCTATATAAGGGTCAACCTGGTCAAACCCTCGGCGAACTTATATACACTCCTAACCCTCGGCGTACTTAATCCTTGAATCCGTATTATCTGTTTCCAATCCGTGTTAAAGGTGTGTAGGCTCGGTATTACATGTAATTCATACTAATGGTGATAATCAAGGGCCGTGGTGATTCGATGTGTGACATTGTTTATGCTAACTTTTAAACAATTGATAAACCAATCTGTTTCTAATGTGTTCGTAACTCAGTAAATCGTGATCACAAAAACACCAAACAAACCATGATCGGACCTCTGTTTTACGCCGTTTCAGATTCAGGTGAAGTTAGCTTTAGGCGAAGTTATTCTCAACTTTGCCCTAGGCATAACTTCGCATGCTCATAATTAATTAATTAATTAGTCTGGTTGTTCTCAGGCGAAGTTAGGGTTAGGCGAAGTTATACTCAACTTCGCCTTATGCATAACTTCGCTTGCTGCTAATCTTATTTAATTTAAAAGTTCTAGTTTGTTATCAGGCGAAGTTATGTTTAAGGCGAAGTTGTACTCAACTTCGCCATATGGTTAACTTCGCCTGCACATAAGATGTTATCATAACTTCGCTTATGGTACCAAGCGAAGTTATGATCTGCTTTGTCGATGTTCTAACTTAGACCGTTTGTTGTACAGATATGGCAGCTGTAGCAGGAGCTGGTGGTGCTGGTGGTGACGAAGGTGGTGACAACAACCGACAGTTCTTTTCGGGTCACAACATGTACATTACTTTGGATCCGGATGCTAGTGGTATCGATGATTATCGCGAGATCATCTCCTTCCTAGTTCGCTCACGTATTTATTACGCTATTACTACAACTCTCCCCATTTCTCTACCGAATATTGAAGATTTCTGGCGAACGGTAGAATATGACTGTAGAGTTGAGCCTCCGGTTATGCGCGTCACAGTGAACAATCAGGAGGTGCAGTTCTCAGCAGATCAGATCAGAGTCGCTTTGCAGTTCGGGACTGAAACTAGAGATGATCCTTCAGATTTTTCAGCTCCATTCAGAGATGGTGCATTTTTACGTATAGGCTATTCGGGTCCTTTGGGTGACACTCAAAGACGAAAGGGATTCTTGCTAGATCAGTGGCGTTTTCTGATGCACGTGATGATTGTGTGCATGTCGGGTCGTAAAGCTGGTACTGACGGTATGGGGGCAACGATGCAGTCTGCTATGACAGCCCTGACTTACAACAAGCCCTACAGCTTCAGTCAGATGGTGTTTTATGAAATCGATCGTCAGAGACGCGCGGTCGCTCGTGAAATATTTTTAATGTACCCCAGATTCTTACAGATGATTTTGAAACATGTAGCACCTATGCTACCTCAACGACGTCCCATCCGTTATGTTGAGAGTGTAAGTAAGAGGATCTTTGCGCAATGTAGGTCGTCAAGCGCACGTAGCAAACCAGAGCTTCGTCTGCGGCACACTCCATTGTTTGGTTATTTGGTGAACCCTGCTTATATTGCTCCTCGTGGAGATGAATTTCGGGACCCGTCACAGCAACAGGCTGATGTTCCTCAACCACCACCTGTGGTACAGCAGGCTTTGCCTGCTGATCCTGTTGCAGCTCCAGAGGAACAGGTAGATCTTGAAGCTGCTTTTGGTGGCCAAGGGTTCTTTGATATGGAGCAGATTGATCCAGCTGCAGAGGTTCAAGCACCAGAAGCTGAGGCATCTGGTGTTAATGTTTTGGTGGCCAAGGGTTCTGAGAGAACCGACTCTGACTCCTCCGCTGACGATATCGCTGAAGCACGACAGATTCTGGTCACACAAGAAAGAATACATGGTAAGAGAAAGAAAGACTCAGATGACAATGAATCTGACTTCGAGGAGGAGTTAGACCAGTTGATACGTCGATCAAAGAGGGCCAGAACTGGTGAGGGTTCGGGAGCTGGTGAAAGCTCAAGGGTGGTTCGTTTCTCTCCACCCTCGTTATCTGGTATGACCATGGTTCCGGCTTCGATGACTGTAACAGTACCGATCACCTCCAGTGTTCTCGTGGTGACAACATCATCATCATTTGGTATTCCACCAACCACGTTTCAGTTTTCGACTCCGGAGATAGTTTCCTTGCCACCTCATACTGTTACTCCATCGGAGGTTGTTGCAAGATTTGTTGAGTCGACATTGGTTGCTACTGCGGGGTTATCTGTCACAATACCACCCGCGGTTACTTTTCAGACTACTTTTGACACTCCAGCTAGTTTGGGAATACCTCCACCTTATGCTCAAGACGTTTCACATATGCGGTTTGATTTTGATGCTACCTTATCCGATTCTGAAAGGATAGCTGCTCTTGAACGGGTCGTTGCTGAACAGTCAAGAATCAATCTAATCCAGACTCAAGCTATCCAGCACCTTGTAGCAGAGAATCAGATCCAATCGTCCCTACTTGTTGAACATGGTAAACTTTTTGATGCTCTAAAGCAGTTCTTAGCATTTCTGGGGGAGACGAGCTGCAAGGGCGACGAGTTGAGAACAAAGAAGAGTCATGATAGAGACAATGATCCCGATGCATCGAAAGGTGCAGGTGGTGAGTTGCCAAGAACTGAACAAACTCTTGGGACTTCCACATCTCAGGGGGAGTCAACTGGTACAACAGGTGGTGAAGATGTTGTGGTTGTGGATGATGAAGAAATGTTGGATGATGATGTTGTGGGTGATGATGATGTGTTACCTGTTGAGGAGATAGAAAAGATAGGAGAACAGATTGTGATTGATAGTGAGATTGAAGAGGGAGAGATTGTGGATGACAGTGTAGAACATGATATTCCAGACGTTGACAAAAGTAATGTGAGTCAAGATATGGATGTGTCAGATGAGTCTGAGTGGGAAGAACAGCCGAGATGGAAAGAAGGCTATGCTCAGTGGTTTGTTAAGACAAAGAAGCCAGCGGTTCCGACAATGTTCAAAAAGAGTTACAATATCAAAGGGTATGCTGAGTCGAAGAAGGGTATTATTTGCTGGCTGTATGATGAGCAGTTGAAGTTATTTGTGATGAAACGCTTTGATGGGATTCAGTACTTTAAGAGGATGTTGAGATCTCTCAATACCTTGCCTGAGTGTGAGGTGAAGGATTTGGCTAAATTGGGGTTGATTAATAGAAGTGATGATAATATGGCCAGAATTATTGGGAAGATTGTGTGGAAAGAAAGTGTGAAAGAGAAAAAGTTTGAGTTGTTAAAGCCGCAGAAAGGGAAGCTAGTTGAAGATAAGGAAAGAGGAATGCGAGCTGATGGCAAACCTTGGATGGTGATGAAATATAAGTCGGTTCGGTGTTTGGAAGAAGTGCCGATGAAGACAATGCCCAAGGATGTTTTAAAGAATCTAAAGTGGTGGTATGTTGATAGCCAAACAGCTGAAGCGGTTATGGAAGATGAAGATGAACAAGAAGTTCTGAGAGTGTATGATCCCATGCACTTGGTAAACTTGTCTCAAGCTGACTTGCAGGTGCTAAACGATAAGAAGATATTCTATATTCCTGCTTGGAAAGATGAAGCCAAGAAGTACCAGAGAGTGGTCTCTGTTTGTGTTAAACAGGGCGTTCATGCTTGAAGACGGGTGACACGAGATTTTGGGGATTACTAGACACGTGAATAAAGATAGAGATATGAAGCTACTGCCAAGGGGGAGTCTGTTGGTGCATAATGTCAGTAGTTCAGTATCTAGTGTTTTGTATGTGTCTGTAATCGTGTTAGATTGGTTGTTTTGGTTTTAGATATGGTGTTACACAAGTTCGCCTGATGTAAGCGAACTTGTGGACAAGCGAAGTTAAGACAACTTCGCCTAGTCTGTTAGGCGAAGTTGTCGAGGCCTATATATGCCTAACTTCGGCTTGTTTAAAAAAAAGGTTTTTTGTGCAGAACGTGTAAGTGATATTCGAGATCACGTGTTGAAGAGTTGCAATACAACGTGTTTATTAGTATTGTAACGTGTGTTTGTGTATCGTCTCAACGTATTATATATCTTACGCTCGAATCGTATTACGTGGGGATTCCGCACCCTCGTGTTGCGAGATACTCCTGTGTAGATCCGGCTGGGAACCTACAATACATACAAACACAATTCAAAACCAATATCCAAATTCTTTGGTCCGATAACGGGGGAATTCGTTAACGATTCTATGAAACAGTTTTGCCAAACAAAAGGAATTATTCACCAAAAATCGTGCTCCCACACTCCCGAACAAAACGGCACAGTCGAACGGAAAAATTGTATTTTACTTGAAATAACGCGAGCTCTTCTGATCGAATCTTAAGTTCCAAAATATTTCTGGCCCGAAGCACTTGCAACTGTACATATCTTATCAACAGATTATCAACAAAGGCCCTTGACCTAAAAACCCCTCTTCAAGCCCTTTCAGAATTCACCAAAGTACCTCCACCTCTTACACTTTAACCACGAATATTTGAGTGTTCGGTTTTTGTCCAGATACCTAAAATCAATCGAAGCAAACTTGTCCCGTGTGCTGAAAAATGTGTATTTGTAGTCTATGGGGTCAAACAAAAAGGGTACCGATGTTATAACCCAGCAAAACGGCATATATACACTACCATGAATTGTGACTTTCTTGAAACAAAGTTCTTTTATACCTCCCAACACAGTATTGAGGAGGAGAAAGAGCATGACACCCTGAGTTGGTTAAAATGGGTTCCAAAATGGGCCTCATCATATGATGAAATTAATCATAGTAACCAAGATGAGTCACCGACCTCACATCAACCTGGTGGGCCTTCAATTAGTGTTCCAGGCCCAAATGCTCCCGACCTTACATCTGGAGAAAGTAATTCCCAAACACCTGAAAACATAACTCATGAATATATTGATTTATCTAATAATCATGAAGTAGAAGGAGAACAAGCAGTGCAGGAGGAACAAGAACCTATACAAGAAGAAATAAGACAAGAAGAAACGACCGAGAAATACGTCCTCCCACCAAGAGTCAACAGAGGAATATCTGCAAAAAGATACTCCCTAGAGAAACAATCCAAATCAACCAGATATCCCATTGCTAACATAGCCGAAGCAAACCTATCAAAATAAGCCAAAGAATTTAACGCTTCCTTATACATTGAGCATATTCCGAACTCTGTAGAACAAGCCTTAAAATCCAAGAACTGTAAGGATGCTATTGGAACAGAGATGAAGGCATTGATAAAAAATGATACATGGGAAAAATGTAACCGTCCACTAGGGAAGAACCCTGTAGGATGTCGATGGGTATTCACGATTAAACACAAACCAGATGGAACCATTGAAAGATACAAAGCACGGTTGGTGGCTAAAGGCTATACCTAAACGTATGGAATTGACTACCAAGAAACATTCTCTCCAGTAGCCAAGATTAACACAATCAGAGTCCTTTTTTCGATCGCTGCCAATGAAGGATGGCCGCTTCATCAATTTAATGTTAAGAATGCATTCCTTGTTGGGGAATTAAAAGAAGAAGTTTACATGGAAGCTCCACCTGGGTTCACAGAAAATTTTAAAGCAAAGGAATATGTCGTTTTAAAAAAAGTATCTATGGGCTTGAACAATCTCCTAGAGCTTGGTTCAGCAGATTCACCTTAGCAATGAACGGATATGGTTTTCAACAAAGCAATTCTGATCATACACTTTTTCTTAAAAATCGAGGTAACCTTGTAACTTGTTTAATTATATATGTTGATGATATGATTATTACAAGCAACGACGTGGAAGAAATGAAGAAATTAAAAGAAAACCTATTCATGGAGTTCAAAATGAAGGACTTGGGAAGGCTAAAGTACTTTCTTGGAATTGAAGTATTAGGGTCTAAAAGGGGTATCTTTATATGTCAGAAAAAATATATACTTGATCTTTTGGCCGAGACAGGAATGATCGACTACAAACCGACAGTAACGATTCCGACGAAACCAAGTATACCCTAACCGGTAGACAATAGTTACGTTATATTTAATGTCGGGTACATGAATTACCATAGTAATTATACGAGAATACATGGTTCACTGTATTGATTGTACGTGAATATATAATTCATCGTATTGAATATGCGATTAATCGATCGATAGTTATTGAAACCCGAACGAATCGAGGGCTCAATTATAGACGATATATATGATATTTAGTGATGTTTACGAAGTATTAAAGCTTTGGGATAAGTGAATTAAAGCACAGAAAAAGAATTTTCGATTTAATGGTACGTCGGTACGTTAAACGAAACCTTTAATACCAAACCAAGCAAGAGACGATCGATTAAGCCGAAAAAGATGCGCAATTATTAATAATATGATGTTTTAAGATAATAAATGTCATGGTTTAAGTTTTTAAAGTTTTAAATCGGTTTTAAATAAATTTCTTTTTTTAAGCCGAAAACGACCGTTTTAGCCTCGTTTTAAGCCGAATTAAACATTTAACCGAAACACGAACTGAACCAGATTATTCAAAACATTATCCGGATTTCTGAAATCTAAATTTGTGGCTAAGAATGAAAAGGTGGGTCCCACCCCACCCCCTCAAACTTCCGATCGGACCAAAGGGTCCAACCCCATCCTTCATTTCTTTTTTTTAGCAACATTCAACATCCATCTTCAATTCTCTCCACAAGATCATCAAAAAAACCCGAGTTTTTAGCAAGAAAACCGAGGTAAAAATCGAGTTATTTACGTTTCCATCTTCGTTTCTTGGGTGTATTTGCAAGAAAATGAGGTTTCAAAGATGAAACCGATTCTTGCATGATCAAGTGATGTATACGGGTTATACAAGGGATCTTGGTCCAAGAAAGGAGTTAAACGAACCCAAAAACGAATTTTTACGGTTTAAACTTTAGTTTTGAAATAATAACCGAAACTATAGTGTAAGAGGCTTGATCGTGAGTGTAACTTGCTTGGTATTGTGGTATGTTGGTTGTAGGTTCTGTATTTAGTGGTAGATAAAGCGGAAAGACGAGTTTGTAGCTTGTAGTGGCGGAAAACAAAGGTATATTCGGTTTATGTTTGGTTATGGATTTTTGGACAGATTGTGAACAGTTTAGAGTTAGGTCATGAAATTTTACAGAGGTGTTAAATACATGAAAATATGAGTTCTGTGAATTTTTGGTAATTTTTGGACAAAGGATGAATATTTGGTGAATTTAATGCTCGGTTTTGGCTAAAAATGGTGAAAAATAGTTAAATATAATGAAAAATTCTGGAAAATTGCAGATAAGCTTTTTATAACATGTATAAGTCACACACAAAATTTTAGGTCAGTTGGAGAAGTCTAAGTAGGCTTTTCGGTTAAACGAGTTCTAGGGTTTTCTAGCTCGGTTTTAGTGAAAATGGCATGTAAAAAGAGATTCTGGTTCTGGAAAACTTAAAGGGGACTATGGAGATGGCAGGGGCCATCTAGGAAAAATTTGGGATTTTTCTAAGGTCGTTTGGTATTTACGACATATTTAGTGTTTAAATGGTGTTTAAAAATAGATAAATAAATTGTAAATATAAAAATTAATTCTGGAAATATTTTTATAAATTTCCCCACTATCAAAATGTTATTTGTGCAAAATCTCAAGATCCGAGGATGAACGGATATTTATTTGGAATAAAGGTGAACTTTTATAATATAAAACGCGTAAACCAGCAAAGTTCGGGTAGATGAGCTGACTGGTGTATAAAAACCCTAAAAATGAACTATTTTCATATAACTGAGTTAAACAAGTAAAAATAAATCATCCGAAAATAATTCGGATGATTTGGGTAATTTTAAACGATTTAACAGTTTCCGGTGCACTAAAGACGGAAACGGGTCCCGCGGCCAATCGGGGCGTCTAAACCGAGCTCTAATTTCACAACCTTGATTAAATTATCAGTCAACAACTATTTTCGGGTCGTGTGTGACCAAACTCATTTTTGAAACGTAAAAACGGATAACCGTGCTAGGCACGCAAAACGGGGAAAATGAACTAATAGAAATTCTGACTAGTGAACTCTAAACAATATCACAATCTGAGTCCAGAGAAGTGTTTCTGGGTTAACATTGCCCCCAGAACGGGTACAGTACTGGGTTAACAGTGTCCCCAGATGTACCGGTTAACACGGTTAAAGATTATATAAACAATAATTGTATAATAACGATCGTAGGGATCATATTACAGATTGGACGTGTTAACTGATAATGATTGTTGTTACCTGCTTGCATGTGCTAAGGTGAGTTTCACGAGCCCCTTTTTCTGAATTGTTTTTAAATATTTTCCCGGGGCGGAAAGCATGTTACTATTGAAATGTTTAAGTACATACTGAACGCATGGATTTGCGTGTATTTATAAATATTTGATTGTACGGGAATCGTACGAAATGGGTACAGTACTGGGTTAACAGTGTCCCCAGATGTCCTTAGAAGTGTTTCTGGGTTAACATTGCCCCGGAATGAGTACTGTACTGGGTTAACAGTGTCCCCAGATGTCCTCAGAAGTGTTTCTGGGTTAACATTGCCCCCGGAATGGGTACTGTACTGGGTTAACAGTGTCCCCAGATGTCCTTAGAAGTGTTTCTGGGTTAACATTGCCCCCGGAATGGGTACTGTACTGGGTTAACAGTGTCCCCAGATGTCCCTAGAAGTGTTTCTGGGTTAACATTGCCCCCGGAACGGGTACAGTACTGGGTTAACAAAGGTTTCACTTGTGGGCTCAGCATAATTACATCGATAATATTATATTTTGATATGGATTTATCATGGTTTACTCAAATTGTGAAACTCACCAACTATTCGTAGTTGACCCGTTTTCTCACATGCTTTTCAGGTACAATTAAGATGAAGTGATTGCTTACGTGCTAAGTGCTTGATGTGTGTAAGATTTGCGTGTGGGATGTTAGGATACATTATAACAAATAGAATTATGTATCGTATTGTATGATGTGTGTATCACCTAGACGGTAATGAAATACGAGATAATGTAATTTGAAGTATATTAATGTATTCAGTTTCCTTTATAAACAATGTGGTTGATATCAGAGGTGTCTGTGGCGCCCCGGTTACGTTTCCGCTGCGGTTACGGGGTGTTACACCGACTTACACACCAATGATGGTAAATCATAAACTTCATATGGAGGAAGGTGGGGAATTGAAAAACAAAGAAAGATACCAACGTTTGGTAGGAAAATTGATATATATCTCACACACTCGTCTGGACATTGCATATGTAGTAGGGGTAGTCAGCAAATTTATGCACCAACCCCAAGTCGCTCACATGGAAACAGTCTAGAGAATTGTTAGATATCTCAAAGGGACAACAGGTCATGGGGTTCTCTTTCAACCAAACAAACACCTAAAAATCCAAATATAAACCGATTCTGACTGGGCATGGGACAAAGATGATGTAAGATCAACAACAAGGTACTTCACACTAGTTGGTGGAAATTTAGTTACATGGAGAAGCAAAAAAACAGAAAGTAGTAACACTATCTAGTGCCGAAGCTGAATTCATAGGGATTGCACGGGGCATGGCAGAAGTTCTGTGGATACGCAAACTTATGACAGAAATTGGCTTTCTCCAAACCAAAGAGAGTAAGATTATGTGCGACAACAAAGCTGCTATACAAATTTCAGAAAATCCGGTTCAACACGATCGAACAAAGCATATAGAGGTTGATAGGAACATCATCAAAGAAAAAATTGAAGCGAGAATTATAGAGCTACCATTCGTCCGATCAGAAGACCAGTTAGCTGATATATTAACCAAAGCTGTCAACGGAAGAATTTTCAGCAATTGTCTTGACAAGTTGAGCATTGAAGGCCCCACTACTCAACTTAAGGGGGAGTGTTAGAAAAAAATAAAGATAAGTTAAGTATCAATATGCAATTAACATCATTTCCTTTTGTTAGACATTGCTACACCTAATTAACAGCCAAGATAGAGCCGTTTGAGAGAATCAATCAAGGATTCACATCCTTCAATTATTTTACATTGCCATTGTTAGGCTGAAAGCTCACTCATAGTTTTTCTATTTATTTTGTATTTCTCTCTTTGAAAGAACAAACAATCAATGAAAATTAGCTCTGAATCAACTCTGAATCCAAAAACCGTTGAAAGAAGGCTATTTATTGCCCACTACGCATACTCTTGTTGTAAGTTTATATTTGAATATAGAAAACAGAATGAGATGCTCTAACATCCTTGTTTCACATACCTTTTGATAATATTTATGTGTAAAATATGTAAGGCTCTAATATGCGAGTCATATGCATGAACGCTTTAAAAATATAATGGTGTAAATGGCTATTTATAAATAAGGTACAGTTCGTAAAATTCTTATTTAGAAGGAAAAAAGAAAGATTTTGATTAGCAAAAATATTGAAAATACGCCAAAAAAAACGTTCACAAAAAGTAGTTAAACAATATGAAAAAAAATAAAAAACTTTAAAACCTTATGAACAGAAAAACAAAACAAAAACAAAACCTTATTTCTTAGAAATCTGTTTTCACAGAAAAATAGAAACCGTTTTTTAGAAAAGATAAAAGAGAAAACTTAATTAACAACCAGGATTTTGTTGTATTACAGACGATTAACCCACAACCTTGGACATTTTACCCACAAACTTGGGAACGTTCAATAATTTAACCCAAACGTAACTGTTTTATATATTATAAATGCCTTAAAGCTTATGCACAATCAATAAACTTACCATCACTTAATCAAAAGTGTAATGTCTATATATCAAAAGTAAGTCTATGTTTATATTTTGTGACAAAAACTCGTTCCAATACGCGTCTTGTTAATTAAATGATTTACACACACGCCTAATATTTCCGCTAGAACCAGTCTTGACTCCAATTCTGCCCATTCTCACAATGGAAGTCACAAAATCCTCCTCAAACGATGGTCCAGTTAACGGAGCTAGCACCCCGAAGTATGAATCAACTATTGCTCTTGTTGTCGGGTCGTCCATTAGCTTTGCATCCGATTGCAGCACAGCAAAACCGTTCCTAATGTTTTCTAGGACTTGTATGTCAAACGTGTCTTCACTCCCATGATCAATTGGTAACCTAGCGTTGACGTCACCATTTTTAGGGCATGCCGACGACGGTTCAGGCATCCAACGAGGGTTGATACTCGGGTCCGGACCTCCACTCGAAGCAAAGTTGTAGAGTCGATCCTCCATGAAAAAACATGCGGTTGAACCAATGGTATGTGCAGCTGAAATTAATATATAAAAAAAGACTAATGAATTTGCACAAATTCGTGTTTATGTGTGACAAAACTACTGTATAGAACAAAATCAGATGATACTACACTAAGTTTTTGTTTTCTTTTCTTAGTTTTTATAACTAGCAACATGTTATACTTGGAACTCTATTCCCAATTACCTTACCACCCCACCAAAACTATTTTAACATTAATGACATGTAAAACATATTTAAATTTTGTATAACAAACAATTAAACAATATTTACTGCAAACGTTAATGCACATGGTGGGGACTGGGGCATTTCGTCATGTCATTAAATTTCACCTTCCCAACAACCAGGTCAATAAACCGAAGGAGGTAAAGTTCGAGTATATTTATCAACAAAAAATAAAAAATAAAAATGATCAGAATAACTATTTTTAAAATATATATGTAGGCTAGTTATTGTTTTACCTTGAATTTTGATGCTATTCTTGCTGTTAACTTTTCTGTGGACCATGCCAATTAGCTTTACAATGTTTGTGCATATATAAAAGTGAACTGGAAGGGAACTCGTTCAAATTTCGTTTATTTTCATTAGAAAAAAATAAAATCATTGGAATAATCATTTCTATATATTAATTGGTAACTATATATCTGTATCATTCCTGTATTAATGAAATGCACAGGAATGTTTCGTATAATTTAATATAGCTACAGGAAATTTGTTATATCTCCCAGTCATGTGTTTACTTTAATCAGAATTTGTCGCCCCCCCCCCCACACCCCCGACACACACACACACACATTTTGCCCCATTTGGTAGCCCGGGGGCGGTGTTCTCGCCCCAAAACCTCCTTGTCACCCCTTTTTCTCGCCCGTTACATGAGAATTTATTCTGGCCTTCCATTGTTAATATAAAAATGTTGTACAAATATACTTAAATTTATTTTTTAATATGTTCATATAAATTACAAAACAAGATGAAAGAGATGATTTGCTTACATTTATTGCAGAAGCAATAAAGGATTTCAGGCAGGAGAATATGGAGTTGGTTGTTGATACAATTACAGAAATAGTAAATTCTATGACCAATATGATTTCCTTTATCCTAGAAATTACCAACATATATACAATTATCAATGTATGTGTCTATATATTATTACAATATAAATGAGATGTTTGAAAGATATAACATTTCAAAGTGCATGTGTGGGAAACCCAAAAATTTAAACAAATCTAAACCGAACAAAATCACATAATTTTGTTTATCGAAAGGCCATTTTATTAAGAACGAAAAAATTGACAACTCACATGGTTACAAGAAATCCAACAAAGATAGCTGAGAGCTGATGAAAAGAAACAAAACGACAACACGGAAATACAATAAAATGACATAACTAATTAACTTTAGAGATTGATTGAATGCTTACCACTGAGAATCACAAGATCTTTGTCATTAAGGCCCTTTTCAATAAACTTTTGTATCAAGACCTCAATCGAATCTCTCACATCTGGCATCCTATCAGCAAGATCCATATTTGACACCAAACCATCTTTCCTTCCGGTTTCAACTTGATAAATTGGTCCTTGACTCTGTCAATAAAACATTATATTATTAAATGGTGTCGTGCTGTTTTTTTCTCACACACAGTTTAGTGTGTAAATATGTGTGAAAGAAAGAAAGATAGATAATAGATTCATGTTTTATTAACTTACGAAAGCGACAGCATCTCTTGCAGCCATGGCGACAATATCCGCACATGAAACCACACCAGGACACACAGTTTCCAACTTTGTTTTCGCATTCTCTGTTATCTCATACCCTTGTACTCCTTGATGCCCAAAAGCACCTTTCTCTGAAGTGGTTCCATTATCAATCAAAATCGACCCATCACACCCCTACAATTAATTTA
Organism: Bidens hawaiensis; assembly: GCF_021521415.1. Taxonomy (NCBI): domain Eukaryota; kingdom Viridiplantae; phylum Streptophyta; class Magnoliopsida; order Asterales; family Asteraceae; genus Bidens; species Bidens hawaiensis. The sequence continues at coordinate 29,334 of NW_027502183.1, forward strand.
ATATCAAAAAATTACGAGTTCGTGCATAGAAATGTTACATTTCCAACATCTATGAATGTACGTAGTCTTTAAAATATTAAGTTTAAGTTTTGCCAATAAAAAAGTCTAGCGATACAACTTAAACTTATTGTTATTTCGATGCAAGGAAAAACAAGGGATGTTATATTCGTACACCCACCCTATGGGTGTCGTAATCATTCTTTTTACAATTCGTTTATGTCTTGTATTGTGGTTGTGTGAATAACCAAACCCTAATTTAAAAACGACCATTTGTGACCATAATAATTTGTAAAAGAACCTCAACAAAGCAGTCATGGAAGTGAAGCCTGAGCAAGAAAGCGGGAACCCGGTGGTCGGACTTTGCGGCATCTCGGACGATATCAGTCACCACTGATTCTGCATTGGGACACACCTGATTGTAAAACCCTATTTTGAGTTGAGCTTCTGAAGTTCCAATTAAGAACTCAAATAATATGATGATAACCAACACAACGATTCTCATATTTTACAAGTTAAAAGACGTAATTATTTTATTGAATTTATAGATGAAGAAAGGAGTAGTAGAAAAGAGGAGAAGGCTCAACTAAGCATTTATGTCTTTTATTATCCTTTTATATATTTTCGTTCTGTGTTTTGTTTTCATTAGATTATTTTATATATATATATATAGTTGTTTCTGAAGAGGTAGGTCCCAGCAGAGCCCAGTTGGACCCGCAAGACTCACCTTGAAAAGGGACGTCTGCGCTGAAACCAACTGGATCCGCAGGACCCACCATGCTCAGAGACGTGACGTCCTTACGCGCAGTACGCAAGCTGTTCCCGCAGGAAATGCCTCCCAATGGTGAAGGACTCCGCCTGTTCCCGCAGCTTCGGATACAAGCCATCAGGGAAGGCCACCCGCGCAGCAAGGCTACACGCACAAGGCACTTAGCTCTCAATCACTCAGTGTCACCTGAAGGAATGAGCAAAGCCGGGAACAATCCCGCACAAGGGCGGGAGGGGGAATACTCCCGCCCTAATAAGCCAGTCCGTACGATACGGGAAGATCTTCTGTACTGTACCTGACGAGGTATGGGCAAAAGATCTGACTAAAGATACGACAGCTTATTGACAACAGTATGGCGAGCAGCATGCTCCTGTACTGTGTCACTATTAGCCGCTGCCTACTCTCCAACTACTGCCATACCACGTGCGTAGCCGGCAGTTGGTGGAAAAGGAATAGTACACAGCAGGCCTGGTCACTATCAGCCGCTGCCTACCCACCAACTACCAGCAGGGCACGTGCGTAGGCCACTGTTGGTGGAACAGGAACACTGTTGCAGCCGGCCACACCTCCTTGGAAACCTACCTTCGGCTATAAATACCACAAATGGTATGATCATCTCATCTTATCACATTATCATCATATTATACCTGATATCTGCTCTAGCAATCTCTTAATATACATTTATATTTAAAGAGCAATCTAGTCTGATTCTCACGCCGGAGGGTGGTCACAAGGAGGAACCCCCCCCCCCCCCTTCTCAGTGACAAGCTCACGGTGTCTGTTTTGCAGGTTATCAGAAGAACCATCTTCTCCGGGTCTAACCCCTCGTGGGAAACAACTATCTAACCCCCAGGTTACCCATAATCTGCCCGGGGTCCGGTTAGTGTTTCTTCATTGGCGCCATCCGTGCATAAAGCTAGAACTTCATTTTTCTCCAGTTTTTTCAAACTTCTGGAAAGATGGTTAAAGAAATTCCGGTAACCACAACCCCAGCTACTGGGGGAAATACCGGCTACACAGTTTTTACAAACACTACCCCGGTTACCCAAGCCGGGGCAAGTGAAGTAAATTTTACGAACACTACCCCAGTTACCCAAGCTGGGGCAAGTGCAGTAAATAATCGCTCACTGGGATTCACCGATACCCAGTTAGAGAAACGAACAAGACTCCCCCGCCAAACACTCGATGAAGTTAAGGCATGGGCGGAGGAACGTCAGAAGGAATTCCAAGCTGAGTTGGACGAACACTTGCGTTCCGTCCAACAGGCTGACGAATTCGAAGAATACTTGGACGATGACTCGGAGGAATCCGACTCTGACGCGAACCCTCGCCATAGGGCAAAAGGGAAGCGTAAGGAAACGGACTCCCAACCGAGAAGGCATTTTGGAGAAGCCTTCAAACCAAAAAACACATGTGGAAGTCCACGTGACTTCTCCAAAACATTCAGACCAAATGTTGCAAATGCAGGAACGTCCAAATTTGCAAGGGACATTGCAGAAGCAATTGCCCCAAAAAGTGCCAAACAAATGTCCAGCATAGGCACATATGATGGTATATCCGACCCAGATGATCATTTGAACAGATTCATAGCGGGGGCAACCGTCAGTAGTTGGACGGAACCTACGTGGTGTTACATGTTCCAAATGACGCTGGTCGGGGCTGCTAGAGCGTGGTTCGATCGTCTACCGGTCAACCACATCTACGACTGGGCAGACTTCCAACAGAAGTTTAGCCAACACTTCAGCCAACAACGAAAGTATACCGAGGAGCAATGGACAATCCTCAAGTGCATTCGAGAAAAAGATGAATCTTTGCTAGACTTCATCACTCGCTTCAATTCGAAGAAGCTAAGTCTGGGTAACATTAGCGAAGATCTTGTTCGCGCTGCCTTTATTCAGGGCGCGAACGACCCAGAGCTCATCCGCACCTTAACGGGTAAAGATGGCATGCCATCCACATGGGATGCCATCATGACAGCAGCTAAACGCTTTGCGGAAACGGAGAAGCAACTGGGTAGAGATCTCCCACAGAGCACAAACCTCTACACCCAGAAAACAAGAGAAGACAACGTCCTTACCGCCCGATTAAACAAAAAGCGGAAGCTAGGCATTTGGCAGTCAAGGGTAAACTTTGACACCTCATCCGGCTTGCAGCATCGGTTAGGCGGAAGGGATAACGTACAGTCAAACAAGAACTCCAGATGGACGCCGCTCACCAAAAGCGTCACCGAGATATTCGCTACTGAGGAGCTCCCGTGGCCAAAACCTCAAATAATCCGACATCGTCACAATGCTGATAGGAGCAAATACTGTGACTTTCACAGGACAAAAGGCCACAACACCGAAGAATGCATAGACGTAAAGGACATGGTCGAAGCATTTGTCAGAGATAGGACGCTCGCGCACCTCGTGGCGCAATGAACGCTGAGCAGGCTGATGCGTGTAGAACCCCAGCTGGGGAAAACACGAATAAAATTCCAGCTTCAATGTGGAGACTACATGCTGCGTAAAGAACGAGATCCCGAACCAGGTGCGTATCGGCTCGATGGCACTCTCATCCCAACAACATGGAAGGGAGCTCAATTACACAGTTTGCATGTAAATCAATTCCAAATTTGTAAAGAAAAGGCCAAGAGCCACTTCTAATGGAAATGATTCTCCTTAAAACATCGACGCTGATGATTTTACATTTATACTTTATGAACTATCAACACTGATGCCGGTTTTCACCGCATACATAAGTGTGAAAGTCGTTGCATGGGGAAGGCGGCAAAACCCGCATAAACCCAAAAAACGGCAAACCTTCACGCAGGTCAGTTGAAGGGGAAAAGTTCAGTCATCCTCCTAAATGAAAGTGCCGGTCTATCCGCATGAATCATGAGAGGAAACTGAACACTAACCTATTAACAACCGCGCGTCGAACGGTTAACTTATTCAACACGGATATGCCGGTTTTCACCGCATAATTACGTGAAGTCGTTGCGTGGGGAAGGCGGCAAAACCCGCATAAACCCAAAAAACGACAAACCTTCACGCAGGTCAGTTGAAGGGGAAAAGTTCAGTTATCCCATTAAATGAAAGTGCCGGTCTATCCGCATGAATCATGAGAGGAAACTGAACACTAACCTATTAACAACCGCGCGTCGAACGGTTAACTTATTCAACACGGATATGCCGGTTTTCACCGCATAATTACGTGAAGTCGTTGCGTGGGGAAGGCGGCAAAACCCGCATAAACCCAAAAAACGACAAACCTTCACGCAGGTCAGTTGAAGGGGAAAAGTTCAGTCATCCTCCTAAATGAAAGTGCCGGTCTATCCGCATGAATCATGAGAGGAAACTGAACACTAACCTATTAACAACCGCGCGTCGAACGGTTATTTAAAACAGAGAATTTCTAACAAAAGGATGAGGAAAACCTACACGCAGGTCAGATGTAGGTTAAAGTTTAGCCATCCTACTAAGTGCAAGTGACGGTCCTACCCGCACAATCACGAAAGAGGAAGCAAAACTTCAACCTATTATCTACCACGTTCAAAGGTTAACTTATCCTAAACACTTAGAAATTTCAAAAAAGATAAGGAAAACCTACACGCAGGTCAGATATAGGTAAAGTTTAGCCATCCTACTAAGTGCAAGTGACGGTCCTACCCGCACAATCACGAAAGAGGAAGCAAAACTTCACACCTATTATCTACCACGTTCAAAGGTTAACTTATCCTCAAGATGAGGAAAACCTACACGCAGGTCAGATGTAGGTAAAGTTTAGCCATCCTACTAAGTGCAAGTGACGGTCCTACCCGCACAATCACGAAAGAGGAAGCAAAACTTCACACCTATTATCTACCACGTTCAAAGGTTAACTTATTCTACACTTGGAAAATTGCTAATTTAAACTAAAGTATGCAAGTCATATAACGTTTATAAAGCAAGGAATCCAGAGAAAGTAGCGGTCTTACCCGCACAAAGATTTATATTTCATAAATATTCATTACAAGAATGGCCGGGTAACTACCCGCCTACAAGAAAATAAATCTATACAAGCTAAATCTATCCTAGCAGTGGGAAGGGATCTTCAGGATCAGGCTTCAGGGCCACTTCCACTTGGACCAGCACCATCAGTAGATCGTGGCAGTTCAAGGAAAGCTTTAAGGATAGCTAACCCATCATCAGCAGCAGCAACTTGATTCACCTTCTCCACCACCGGATGCGGGAAGGCGGCGTACTGATTCACTGCTTGGTCGTAAACAGCTTCAGTATCAACATTGTACAAAGGGAAGTTGGAAGGCGGGATGCCTTTCTCAACGAACCCTAGACCAAGCAGGAAGCCGACCTTTTCCCCATCCTCGTGAGAAGCGTTGAGGGCTGCGCTCATAGCATCATCATAAGAGGTCTCTGAGAAGACCCGATGCACAACCTACAAGAAAATATACAAGTATCAAAACCTTTTCTATCTACAAAGAAAAGCGTAAAGAAATGAAAAGCATACCTGAGACAACGCTTCTCGAAGAAGCCATTCCTTGGCAACCAGAGCTTCTTGGAGGGCAGCTTGAGCTTCGTTACGGGCGCGTTCGGCTTCATTCTTGTTGAGGTTGGCAAGCAACACTTCTTTAGCCGCAGCCTCTTCGACGCACTTTAGCTTCCGCTCGGTATGGTCAAGCACCCCCCTCTGGTCCAAGATTTCTTGGAGCTTTTTGGCGTCTTCCATCGCCAAGGCATCATGAGCCTGCTGGAGAGCCTCTAATTTGGCTTTAAGTTCTTCATTCTCCTCGCGTAGAGGCTCAGCAACAGCTTCAGCCTTGGTGGCCCTCTCGGTTGCGTTCCTTGCAGTTTCCTTAGCCAGCCGAAGCTGTTCATTAACAGCTTGGGCAGCCTTGGAACGGGCCTCGAGTCGAGCCTGAACTTCAACCTCGAGGGCCTTGAAGGCCTTCTCCTTTTCCGCAGCAGCTGCGGTAAGCCTTTGGTTCTCCTCCCGGACAGACCGCGCCTGAGCTACTTCTTTATTACGAGCTGCATTTAACTTGTCGTTTTCACGACAAAGCAGCTCGACGCGCGGCTGCATCCGGGCCAGGAGAACCCGAAGCTCATTGCTTAGCCTACCCTCCTGGTAGCTAGCCATGGCTTCCCCCAACGCACCACTGGGAGCAGTGTGACGAGCCCATTCCACGCACTCCACAGGGGTGCGAAGGGTTGTTCCTCGGCTAATGTTCCATCTTGGAACATACACTTCATTGGAATCCGACACTGCAAAAAACAAAGCAGTTAGGAAAAGATGATAAAAAAAATATATATAAAATGGGCCAAAAGAACCCTACGCACCTGTAGGGTCAATAACAGGCCGATAGCCGCCAAACCCATCACCTGAACCCAACGGAAATCCATCCAAGAGGTCAGGCAGATGGGAAGGAGGCAGAGGTTGGCGATAAGCCCCATGCATACCTGAAGGTTCGGCCGTCGTTGCCGATGACGGAGGCATGGTAGAAGCCGCCGCGGTCGCAGCCGCGGAATCCGCAGCAAAAGTAACCGCCGGCTCGGTGAAAGATGCAGTAAAAATAGCACTCACAGCCGGCGGTGACGTCATCACAGCTGGAACAGTCGGCTCAAAGGAGTGAGCAACTGAACCAGCGGAAGCAGGCGCAGGCTCCTGGGTCGTCGCCTCAGGTAGGCTGACCAAGCCTACCGTCATTGGCGGAGAGGTACTCCTCTGCGCTCCACCCTGGAATGCGTCAACATCCACGCCTGCGTAAAGAAGATAAGCATTAATGATGGAAAACTATGAAGATAAAAGCTAAAGGAAGTTGTACTTACGGGTTTTCTTGAGCCTGAAAGTGCGGACGGGCGGGGATGAACCCGATGGAGCCGGCCTCTTCACGCCGGTCACCGTCGTCATCCTGGGCTCTTCGGTGACAGTTGTCACAGCCTCCGGAATGGTGATCTTATCACCACCGGGATTCCCCGCCACCTCTTCGCTCTCGGTCTCCGAGTCAGACCGAGGCACCGGATCGGCAGTGGAGGCCACCTTCTCCTTCCCCTTCCCGCCGGCAGCCTTCTTCCGCACCAACGGAGGACCATCTGCGGATTCCTCATCAGAACATACGATTAAAGGAATTCCAGCAGAGGTTTCAACATTGAGGGGTCGAGGGTCGAATAGCGCCTTACCTGGCCGCCTGGCGCTAAGGATCTCGTGGCCTAGCGGATAGACCTCCACGAACCGATCCGCCGTTTGTTCTAGGATGGGCAACTCGTTCTCGTCTAGAGCGCGAGTACCCATCCGAGCGGGACCGTCAGCCTCCCGCGGGTTCAGGAGCGACTGCAAGTCGTTCCCCTCTGAAATAAACAGGAAAGAAGTTAGAAGAAATTCTAAATCAACAAAAAGAAACAAAGCATACCGTAAGGAACAGAGTTCGAACCGTATTCAAGGACGATTGGGATCTTCTGCGCATCCGCAGCCTTCCACACCCGGCTCATCCCCAGCATCACCATCCCGGACTCCGCAAACCGGTAAACCGGAGATTGGACTCGGGATATCTTCGCAAACCATTCCGCCTCCTGGTAGTTGGAGGCGTGAAGGCTGGGAAGTGCTTGCCCGTTCTTAAATTTCATGGCAAGGGGGATGGCGCGAGCGGAGATGTAGAAGAACTCCCGCTTCCACGAGCGAAGACTGCGCTCGGTTGCGCAAATCTTCAAACCCTTAATCCGGGTTATCAACGTGTACCACCCCTGGATGCACCTCCAAGTGTAGAAGGTCATCAGGCGGTCAACATAGGGCTCAATGCCCAGTATCCGGCATACCCACTCGAAGTGGCGAACCTTGGCAATCGCCATCGGATGCACCTCGGTCAGGTGCACACCGTGCCTCTCAAGGACACGGAAAACAAACTTTGTCAATGGGAACCTAAGATTCCCATAAACAAAGAATGCAGCATAAACCCCGATCTTGCCTCTGGGGGCATCATACACCGTCTGGTGGGGTTCAGGAAACTCAGGCTCGAGAGACTCGAGCATGAACTTCCTGACGATGTACTGATACAGATCGCCAGGCAGAGCACACTGGCACTCGCCAGCAGTACTCTTGTCATCGGCTGTAGATTCGAGATCACGAGACGACATCTTGCAAAAAGAAAGAAGAAAACGATTTCAAGAGAATGCTCGACTGAAAGATGAGTATTCGCCGGAAATCGTTCTTAAGATGAAGAGAAGAGTGAAAGTGTGGATTACAAAGAACCCTCTCCCCCTTTATATACTAATCGCAATTAATGCGATGAATTTAATGCGGAAGAGAGAGAAATCAAAGGTGCAATGAAACTATGACACGTGGCAAAAAGCAAGCTAGCAACAACTGTTGAAAGGACGCGTACCATTAATTTCGCGGCCACGCGCCCGAAAAATAGCGCCCACGCGCCTGAAAAAGCGTCTGGAATGACCATGTACTGTCACGTTACCATAACTTCCTGCACGTCCTGACACAGTCAGAAGAAACCGTCGCACGACGTTTCAGAGGTTTGGACTGTTCTTATCCTTTCACCAACTCTTCGAATTTCAAAATTCAAAAAGATTCAAAAGTAAGCGGGAAAATACCCCTTACCTTGGCAACCAAGTAACCGTAAGACGGATGCGGGTACAGTGTCAAGGCAAAACCCTTCACATACCTAGCACCCGCAGGGAATTGAAGCCAAGAATAACTTGGCAACCAAGTAACCGTAAGACGGATGCGGGTACAGTGTCAAGGCAAAACCCTTCACATACCTAGCACCCGCAGGGAATTGAAGCCAAGAATAACTTGGCAACCAAGTAACCGTAAGACGGATGCGGGTACAGTGTCAAGGCAAAACCCTTCACATACCTAGCACCCGCAGGGAATTGAAGCCAAGAATAACTTGGCAACCAAGTAACCGTAAGACGGATGCGGGTACAGTGTTAAGGCAAAACCCTTCACATATCTAGCACCCGCAGGGAATTGAAGCCAAGAATAACTTGGCAACCAAGTAACCGTAAGACGGATGCGGGTACAGTGTTAAGGCAAAACCCTTCACATACCTAGCACCCGCAGGGAATTGAAGCCAAGAATAACCCGGCAACAAAGTAACTATAAGACGGGTGCGGGTACAGTGTTAAGGCAAAACCCTTCACATACCTAGCACCCGCAGGGAATTGACGCCAGGGGTACCTTGGAAGTAAAGTAACCGTAAGACGAGCGCGGGTACAGTGTTAAGGCAAAACCCTTCACATACCTAGCGCTCCGCAGGGAATTGAAACCAAGAAGGATCTTCTGGGCAATGCTTGCGGAAACGGAAATAACATCCCCGCATAGCGGGAACGTCGAGAACTACATTGTTTGAGGCTCCAGGATGGAATTGGTGGTTTTAACATAATTGATCACTATGTTCAAAACTACCAAAACCTCAGGGAGAATCCACACAAGTGGGACTCAACGCTCCTGACTTGCGAGGAGGTTACAGCCTACCCGCATCATACCCAAAGATCAAGCAGGAAACTCGGGAATTTCTGCAAGTGACAAGGACTTCCGCGGGAAGAATCCCCATGGAAAACCTTAAAAAACCCTTTTCAAAACCCTTTGCTTAAGTCCAAAAGTTCAACTCACTTTATTAAACACTCATGAGAAGAACATTGGACTGGGGGGACTTGAAGAGGTAGGTCCCAGCAGAGCCCAGTTGGACCCGCAAGACTCACCTTGAAGAGGGACGTCTGCGCTGAAACCAACTGGATCCGCAGGACCCACCATGCTCAGAGACGTGACGTCCTTACGCGCAGTACGCAAGCTGTTCCCGCAGGAAATGCCTCCCAATGGTGAAGGACTCCGCCTGTTCCCGCAGCTTCGGATACAAGCCATCAGGGAAGGCCACCCGCGCAGCAAGGCTACACGCACAAGGCACTTAGCTCTCAATCACTCAGTGTCACCTGAAGGAATGAGCAAAGCCGGGAACAATCCCGCACAAGGGCGGGAGGGGGAATACTCCCGCCCTAATAAGCCAGTCCGTACGATACGGGAAGATCTTCTGTACTGTACCTGACGAGGTATGGGCAAAAGATCTGACTAAAGATATGACAGCTTATTGACAACAGTATGGCGAGCATCATGCTCCTGTACTGTGTCACTATTAGCCGCTGCCTACTCACCAACTACTGCCATACCACGTGCGTAGCCGGCAGTTGGTGGAAAAGGAATAGTACACAGCAGGCCTGGTCACTATCAGCCGCTGCCTACCCACCAACTACCAGCAGGGCACGTGCGTAGGCCACTGTTGGTGGAACAGGAACACTGTTGCAGCCGGCCACACCTCCTTGGAAACCTACCTTCGGCTATAAATACCACAAATGGTATGATCATCTCATCTTATCACATTATCATCATATTATACCTGATATCTGCTCTAGCAATCTCTTAATATACATTTATATTTAAAGAGCAATCTAGTCTGATTCTCACGCCGGAGGGTGGTCACAAGGAGGAACCCCCCCCCCCCTTCTCAGTGACAAGCTCACGGTGTCTGTTTTGCAGGTTATCAGAAGAACCATCTTCTCCGGGTCTAACCCCTCGTGGGAAACAGCTATCTAACCCCCAGGTTACCCGTAATCTGCCCGGGGTCCGGTTAGTGTTTCTTCAGTTTCTATTTGCATGAATTTGATGGGAGTATAATTCGGTTCAAGTTCAATAAGAAGTGACACACGTCACGTCTATTTAAATTTCTTGTGATCACCTTCTGTAAAAGAAAATTGAAAGTTCTTATTTTGGTATTATTTTCATGTTGCTAGCTTTGCAATTTGCATATATTGCTTTTCTTTAACGCGTATAGTAAAGTAATTTTCCATTTAATATTACTTTAAGTGGTACCCTACCCAGATCAAAAATTCATAGTACACTCAAAATAATAGCACCGTCCCATGCTAAATTAGCAAATTTTTTTACGTCAGGCTATGCGTACTGTAGGAGTTACAAATTAGGGCGTTTTGCGTCGTGTGCCGCCCAGTTAGCAAGGGGTAAAAATTTGTTTTTAAGGTGTAGGGGCTACAATAATAATATAATATAATATATATATATAACACATATTAATAAAATAATAATATATTTTTCTTCTTTCACGGCGACAATTAGCCCCCGCCCCTTTCCGCCCACATATCGGGGGGTGGGGGGTGGGGGTGAGGGGGGGTGTTCCCTCTTCTTCTCGCCCCAATTCGTCCCAACCCTCACCCCACTACGCACGGCCTCATGATCAGCTCAATAATTTCCTACATACAGTGTATAGAGAAAAGTAGTTTAAATAAAAGGTTATTAAAGATAACTTAAAAAGCCTTTTATTTGTTAATAAGATGTTTTTGTGAAATGTTTGTAGCTTTTAAAAAGTAAGAGAACAAACGTGTAATAGTACCCATAATAACAAACAATGGTAAATGGTTCAGGGTTGGATTTTTGTAATGACGATGTTTTAAATAAATGGTAAAGTTATTCTATAAAGCATCACACAAATATTTGTAGTAAAAAATAAAATAAAATAAAAAAACAATTAACAAAAAGTAATAATTCAAAATTTACTAAAAAAGGAAAGTAGTAAATATAACATAATGTTTCCATAGTCTTTCTTGTTCTAAAAATAAAAAAAAAACAATGTTGAGTAAAAAAGATCATTGTGTCTTTTTATTTATTATTGTGGATTTTGTTTATTTTTATCATTGATTATGTCTTTGTTTCCTTAACACTGTGTCTTTTTTTTTCTTGATATTGTTTTATAGTATTCAAAATTGTGTTATATTATGCGATATATCACTACCAGAAAACAGCCATATCTCCCACAAAAGTTTCCGACAAAAGAAATTTTTCAAAAGCTAACCACAAGTTTCGGATAAAAAAGAACAAAAAAACATATGCTTTCCTTCAAATTTCCAATAAAGTATTGACAAATTTAATTTGTAGCTATTTATGGCTAACTTTAAATAATGTCCAACAATCTACCTACAAATGTAAAATTTGATTTTTTAATTCGATTAATATAAAAATCAAATAATTTATCTTATAACTTATTAATTGAAATATATTTTTCTTCCAAAATTGTCGGGAAGTCGTCGGAAATACGTTAGCTTATTTATTTAATTTTTAAATATTATTTATTTTATATTTTTAACAATTTTCCCAGAACATCTATATTGTTTTATTTTTTAATCATTTGTTATACTTATTAGAAAATGTAACTTATATAATAAGGAAAGTATACCTTTTAATAAACTTTTGAAAAATCGTCCGAACATGTACGTATTTCCGACAATTTTCCAAATAATCTATAATCTATGTTCTTATTTATAACAAATCACAAAATAAATTTTAAGGAAAAAGTAAGGAAATGGAAGGAGAGAAAATTCCATCCCACATTGGTGGAGAAAAGAAAATGAGAAGCTTCCACCATGGTATAAATAGGAGTGTAAGTCCTTGTCCCACATCGCTAGATTATAAAACTAATAAGTTCTTTATAAGAAAGAAAACTCATATGTTAATGTTTTTATAAGACATATCACGCCCAGTGATCCTAGCGGAGGGTGCAAAGCACCCGAACGCGCACGGGCAAGGGCCCAGGCAAAGTGCGATGGGCGCAATGTGGCGCACTTTGCACTTCGCATCGCCGCTTAAGGGCCGCCTTAGTATTTTTGTGGAAAATTAAGATTTTTAATAATCCTTCCATCGCGATACGCGACGGGTTTAGATTAGCCTCATCGCGTAGCGCGATGACGTGTAAAGTTATCCAGAAAAGTTGCGGCGTAGCGATACGCGATGATCTATCAAAGTGACACCATCGCGTATCGCGACGTGGAAGTTACGCAGATGAGACACGTCGCATGCCACGTGGCTTGCCACGTAGCATGCCTAGGGCTGACTCGGCTAAGCTATGAGATTCTTAGCGATACTTTGTCTGTGGCCATTGCGTATCGCGATGGGGTCCAAAATCAGCTATAAATAGGTTGGAATTGAGACACTTTCTCTTCTTCCAAAGTTCTTCTTTCTCTATGAATTTTCACACACATATACATATATATTAAAAGTATAGTATAATACCCGAGTGTCGTAGCGATATCCTATCCGATCGAAAGAAACTAATATACACGAATCCAAAAGCTCTGCCTATTAATGTAAGACATTGTGTCATCGTGTAAAGTTTCTACTCTCGTGATTATCGTTATGATTATTGGTTTTATACTAATATAGACATACTACATTGTGTTTATCCTCGGTGCTTAATACCAAGAGGCGTTTTCTTTAATTGTGAACTTGCAAGGTGAGACATTCAAGTTTTGTACCACTCATATTTGCGTGAGACAACTGTTTTTCCGACACTGTCATGATGATTTCAAAACCTATAAAACTCATGGCAGATGGTCTAAATGATTTCAAATATATTTTTAAAAGTATTTTAAATACATTACAGTGATTAAGTCTCCGTAGACTTACGGGATGGTTACTACGTGTATTGTCGGGTTTTGTATACAAGCCTTGACTACTGGGCTATTACACGTTACTTATTGGAAAAGTGTTAGCCAATAAGTAATATGTCCACAGTCATAGATACAATCGAGTGACAAGTACATTTTGGTAATTTGTAAGCAGGCAGGTGTAAAAACATCTTAATGCTGTAAATGTAAAATGTGTCATTTACAAATGAATGTACTCACCAGTATTTCTTGCTGGTCAAATATTTTAAACATATTTCAGGTGACTTGCTAGAGACAAAGGAATGATTTCTGCGGGCTTCCAGCTTAAATAATTGGCTTGTCACAAGAATAAAGAAACGTGTTTTGTAAATTATGTTTGTATTAAAATGGGTTAAATTCCCAGTTTATAATAAAAACAAACATGGTGTTTTTTAACTCTGATCATTTTTGCTAACTACGGTTCTGATGAGATATTCCGCTGCGAAATAATTTAATAAACACCGATACCACTAATCAATGTTCACGGCTTCCTTCCCAAGGTATATGGGTCAGGGGTTGTGACATTATTTACTAGTATAAGAGCCCGCGCATTGCGGTGGAAACACAATAGAGATTTAGTTAGTAGGGGTTTTGTTCGTTACACATGTGAAGTTTTCATTTAAGTTTTAAACAAACGAACATGAACATGATAAGTCCTACTTGATACTATATTGTCGGTTCAAAATCAGTATCAGCATCAACTGCATCAATGGATCATAACTTCGATTTCAGATGGATTCTTTAACAATACCAACTTCTGTCACACCCCGACTAGGTAGTTGCGGAAGCGTAAAACGGGAATGTAACAGATAATACTGGTATCAACAACATTGTTTATAAAGAAATTCACAAACTAATTTACATCATATTACATGGGTTGGTACTATGTTTACAAACTAGATGAGAATCACATAACCGGTTTACGAGCTTCTTATTCAATATTATATATCTGCGTCTATTCACAGCTATTCAACTTCATTCCTAACACCAAGAACGTAAGCAAATCATTCCACCTTTGCTTTACCTGAAAAGCATGTTAAAACGGGTCAACTACGTCTAGTTGGTGAGTTTCAAGTTTCACGAGTACGAACAAAATCAGTATACGAGTTCGTAAAGTTCACAATACGTATGTATATAAGTATGTGTATGATGTATTATACTAAGCCACAAGTGAACCCAAGACAGCTCGCACTGCATGGCCACCCTTGCCCATGTACTCCCGTTGGCATTTAACAACCACTTTGCCCCAAGTATGTACTATGTCTAACACCACATAGCAGAATGTAATAAGTATAAATGACAATGTGCAACTGCGTAAACAAGTATATCCGGCATACCCCACCGGCGCCTTCAGTTGGGTTTGTCAAACCGATAGTACTATCCACACGTCACTGGCACGAAGTTAATCACTTGTGTTTGTGGGGACTTTCAAGTGTTAGTACTTAGATAATTCACATCACCACACGTTTTCAAGTATATAAATATATGTAAACATGCTTTCCACCCCAAAAGTTCGTTAAACAGTTTAGAAAGTGGGGTCGTGAAACTCACCTTAATGTTGTTCGAGCTGGTGGTACGTATCGGTAACTAGAATGTCTCGATTATAGCTTGAATCCTATAACCGGTATAGTACCGTTAATACTAGTACAGTGTTTAAACTAAATCGGGCTGTATAACTAGTCTGAGTATAGCTGTTAAGCCCAGAACATGACCATAGTCTTAGATTGTGACGTTGTATACTATGAAATGTTTAAAACTGGATTTGGCTCAGTTTCATCGTTTTCCGAGCCTAGCCAAGTTGATCGTTTACGCGTTTAGGGAATAGGTAAGATCACACAAACTTAAGTAAACATGTTGATTGTTAAAATGATTTGATTTATGGAAGCATCTTGAGGTTTCGGTATCTGGATTGATCGCAGGGTTCGTTTCCGTTTTCACACGGGTTTGATTATACAAAACGCGTACAATCCACCCGAATTGTCTGGAATTCTCGTAAAAAGTTTGTTTTTATCAATTTCATTCAAAAATACGATATTTGACCACTTTTGACATTTTGACATACCAGTCAGTCCGTTAAACACAAAACTGATGGTTTCGTTAAAACAAATATAGTTTAAATCTTGGATTATTCATAACTAATTATGTACTTATATATAAATTATGGAAATTTTTGTAAAAATAAATTAAATTATGGAGAATTTTATAAAATTATTTTCAGAAATTTTATGATTAGTTATCCATTTATAAAAATTCATTTAATGTGTTATAATCAAGTAATAAATAGCCCGTTTATACCAAACGACATCCGAAAAATCCGATAATTTTTCCAAGTGGTCTCAATATCAGTACATATCCCCTGCAAAATCTCCAGAATCTAATTCTTTGGTCAAAAGGCCTTTTTGCGCGTTTTTCAGCTATTGAAACTCGGTTAAAACACAATTGCACAAATAATACTTAGACATCTCCAAAGGTTCTCAAACTTTACCAGTGATCTTAATATAGCATTTATGGGTTCCAAACAAAATTTCATAATTTGTCATGAAGTTTAACTATTTTTACCAAATAAACGCCAATAAACGGTAATAAATTCGCCAAATATTATTCGTTTATCGAAAAATTACCAAATTTGAACAGGGACTCATTTAAATGATCCCTAATGTCCCTAAAAATTTTCACAATCTAACAACAAGCACGTCACAACCTAATACTAAACAGCCCCTAAACGAGTAATACGGTATTACCTTGTCGGTTTTCGGTGGTTTTTGATAGCTTAAACGACTCTCCGGCTCTCGGGTTGCAAACTCAGTGTATCTACATATCATATAAAATCAAACCAAGCATAAATCATCCATGTAACAGCCTTGATAATTAGGGTTTCGGTTTTGGGTTCAAACCGAACTTTCAAACCGGAAAAACGTTGTATTCATGTTCTAATCCGCGTTTTTGACCAAAAAAAGTATATGTTCCTGGTTTGTAAACATGTTTAACATCAAAACATAATTTTACTTGATTTTTATGGTTTTTGAATGGTTAAAAATGTTTATTACTAATCAAAGCATGTTTATATGATTTTAACATAATTAAAACAACATTAAAACTTGCAACAAAATATTATCTTACTTGGGTTTTTTTGTTGTGAAAGATGAAGAACAAGATGTCCAGAGGGTTGGTAATATATTGGTGTGAAATGGTTCAATAAAGTAGATAAGATAGTATAAATATCTTATGGGGAGGACTCCCACGTAGGTTGGCCGTAATGCATAAGGGGCCCATTGGGCCTCTTTTTGGCCCAATGGTGCCTCGTTTTTCATGTCACGCTTAAAAGTCGGTCCAAAATTTAATTCGGGTTTGGTTTTCGCAAGAAAACTAGTTCGAGTGCGAAAAATAGCGCGAAAACGAGTGTTTTTCAGCCCATTTTTGTAAAATAAGAAAAACGTACTGACTCGTTGTAAAAATCCAAAATATTTTCACGGATTGCCTAAAACATGTCATATAAGTGTTTTATAAATCTTTTTCGGCTTAACGGATGCTACAATGCTCGTTTTGATGTTAACGATTGCTTTTAAACTCATAGCGTATCAATAAACGAAACCTTTTTCGTTTAAATGGTTTTAAACGTACTGGGGCCTAAATATCAATATGTTAGCCACTATAATATATATATAACTCGTATATGACCCCTCAGTATATATATGGGTCATAATTAGTATCGGTCGGTTACTCGTTTAAGCACTACGAATTAACCGATTTATCGTTTACTCGCTATGTAATGAATAAGGTATACCTTGTTTTGTCACGAATGTCACATTCTCCCCCCGTTAAGAAATTTCTTCCTCGAAATTTAATGTGTCATCGGTTTTCTTTTTTAGGGAACAGGTGTGGGTATTTCTTTCGGAATTCGTCCTTTCGTTCCCAAGTATATTCGGGTCTTTGTTTTGAATTCCACCGAACTTTTACCAGAGATATTTTGTTGTGTCGTAACTGTTTGGTTTTCCCGTCCACAATTTCTACCGGTTCCTCTACGAAGTTGAGCTTTTCATTGATCTGAACATCTTCCAGTGGTACTATTATCGTTTCCTCAGTCAAACACTTTTTTAGATTCGATACGTGAAACACATCCTGAATAGTGCTCAGTTCTAAGGGTAGTTTTAATCGGTAAGCTACGGGACCAATTTTTGAAATAATCTCAAAAGGACCAATGTATCTCGGGGCTAATTTACCGGTCTTTCCAAACCTTATAACTAATTTCCACGGCGATACTTTTAAAAACACCTTGTCGCCTATTTCAAAAGATAACAGTTTTCTACGAATATCGGCATAACTCTTCTGTCGGTCCCGGGCGGCTTTCAACTTTCGTTTAATCTTATAAATTTTATCGGTTGTTTCTTGAATCAAATCGGATCTTGATATTTGAGTATCACCCACCTCTGTCCAACAAAGTGGTGATCTACATTTTCGCCCGTATAAGGCTTCATAAGGTGCTGCTCGTATACTGCTATGGTAACTATTATTGTAAGAGAATTCAACGAGCGAGAGGTGTTGATCCCAATTCACTTTGAAGTCCAGTACACAAGAACGAAGTAAATCTTCTAAGGTTTGGATGGTTCGTTCGGATTGACCATCGGTTTGGGGATGGTAAGCCGTACTTAGGTCGATTAGGGTTCCCAAAGCTTCTTGTACTGCTTGCCAGAAATGTGAAGTAAAGTGACTATCTCGATCGGAAATAATCGAAAGAGGTACTCCGTGTCGAGATACAATTTCATCGATGTAAATTTGGGCGAGTTTTTCGGTAGAGTGATTGTTACGGATTGGGATAAAGTGTGCAGATTTGGTTAATCAATCCACAATTACCCAAATTGCATTATGACCTCGAGAGGTTTTGGGTAGATGTGTTACGAAATCCATGGTTATTTGCTCCCATTTCCACTGTGGGATTTCGGGTTGTTGTAACATTCCCGAAGGTTTTTGATATTCCACTTTCACCCTTGCACATGTTACACACTTACTTACATACAAGGCTACATCCTTTTTCATACCAGGCCACCAGTAAAATTCCTTAACATCTTTATACATCTTATCGGTACCTGGATGAATAGAATATTTGGATTTGTGTGCTTCATCAAGAATAAGCTCGCGGAGTTTATGAAGTGTAGGAATCCACACCCGGTTTTTATAATAGAATATTTCATCAATTTTCTTCCCAAAATTCTTTTCGTTCCCATGCAGTTCTTCCTTCTCTAACTGATATGCTTTTAAGGCTTCGTCTTGTGCAACACGAACTTGTTCGATTAGGCTACTTTGGACAATCATTCCAAGTGCTCGTACCCTCAACGGTTTGACTCTTATCTTTTCGGCTTAAAGCATCAGCTACTATATTGGCCTTACCCGGATGGTATTTAATTTCACAATCATAATCATTTAACAGTTCTACCCATCTTCTTTGTCTCATATTCAGCTCCTTCTAATCAAATATGTGTTGTAGGCTTTTGTGATCAGTATAGATGGTACATTTGGTGCCATACAAGTAATGTCTCCAAATCTTCAATGCAAAGATAACTGCTCCCAATTCCAAATCATGGGTCGTATAATTCTTTTCATGTACTTTTAATTGTCGGGAAGCATATGCTATTACTTTCTTTCTTTGCATCAGTACGCATCCTAAACCTTTACGAGATGCGTCACAATAGACCACCAATTCATCAGTTCCATCTGGAAGACTTAATATTGGAGTTTCACACAACTTTTGTTTTAATGTTTGAAAGGCCATTTCTTGTTCTTCTCCCCATTCATACGTTCGATCTTTCTGAGTTAGGAGGGTTAAAGGTTGAGCAATACTTGAAAAGTTTTCAATAAATCGTCGGTAGTACCCGGCTAATCCCAAAAATTGGCGAATTTCTTTCGGCGATTTAGGTACTTGCCAATTCTTAATGGCCTCAATTTTACCGGGGTCGACTTGGATTCCTTGTTGATTCACAATATGTCCTAAAAATTGAATTTCTTGTAGCCAGAATTCACATTTGGACAGTTTGGCGTATAACTTTTCTTGCCTCAATAATTCTAAGATTTCCCGCAAATGTTGTTCGTGTTCCTCCTTACTTCTCGAATATATCAAAATGTCATCGATAAACACTATCACGAACTTGTCAAGGTAGGGTTTGCAAACTCGGTTCATAAGATCCATAAACACTGCAGGTGCATTTGTCAACCCAAACGGCATAACCAAAAATTTATAATGACCATACCGAGTTCGGAATGCTGTTTTTGGGATATCTTCTTCCTGAATTCTTACTTGATGATAACCCTATCTGAGATCAATTTTCGAAAAATACTTCGCACCCTGGAGCTGATCAAACAAGTCATCAATTCGGGGTAAGGGGTATCTATCCTTTATAGTTAATTTATTCAATTCCCGGTAATCAATACACATCCAAAAACTTCCGTCCTTCTTTTTCACGAATAACACTGGTGCTCCCCACGGCGAGTAACTAGGTCGGATAAAACCCCTGTCCAGTAATTCTTGTAACTGGTTGGACAGTTCTTGCATTTCAGAAGGTGCAAATCGATAAGGTGCCTTAGCAATGGGTGCTGCTCCCGGTATCAAGTCAATGCGGAATTCAACTTGTCGGGTCGGTGGTAAACCAGGCAACTCGTCGGGAAATACATCTGAATACTCGTGTACCACTGGGATGTCTTCTATTCGCTTTTCATCAGGGTCTTTGACTGCTACGCTCGCCAAGTATAATGTACAACCTTGGCGCAAATACTTTAAAGCCTTAAGTTGGGATACGAGAGGCAATATAGTACCAGATTTCTCACCTTGAACAGTCATAGCCTCATCATTCGGAAGAGGTATCCTAACAGTCTTATCCTTACAGACAATTTCAGCTTTATACTTAGATAGCCAGTCCATACCGACTATAACATCAAAACTTCCCAATTCCACTGGAAGTAAATCAATAAGGAACGGGTGGTCGTTTAGGATAAGGGAACAGTTTCGGACTATTCGGTTAACAAGTATAGACTTACCGTTAGCGAGTTCTATAGTATATGGTTTTGTTAGTTCACTAACCGGCATATTTTCTAAAGGTAAGAAGTTAACAGATACGAAACTTCTATCGGCGCCCGTATCAAACAAGACTGAAGCATACTGACCAGAAACTAAGAATGTACCTGTCACCACGTTCGGGTCATGACGCGCTTCCCCCGATCCTATTACGAACGCGCGTCCTCTAGCTGCATTTGAGGCTGATGCTTGTGCTTGGTTTTGCCTTCTCGCTGCACCCTGGTTCAGATTGTGGCAGTATCTCCGAAAATGTTCCGTACTGCCACATTCATAGCAGGCACGGAGGTTCGTGGTAGGTGGGGTTTGTTGGTTGAGTTGTGGGCGGGTTGGTTGAGGTCGAGGTAGTTGAGTTGATTGCGGTGGACGGCTAACAGTGTTGGTGGGGGTTCTACAGTTGGGGGCATAGTGTCCCGTTCTTCCACACTTCTGACAAATGATCGGTTTGCAATCACCCACAAGATGAAAGTTACATCTTCTGCACTTCGGTAACGTCCCTTTATAGGTCTCTTATTTTACATTAGAACTGGTCATGGCATAACTTCGGGTATTCGGACGGGCCCGTTTGTTTTGAGGGTTTCCTTGCATCGTTGTCCCATAATCAGTTCGTTTTAAACTTGTTGTTTCACCTGCCATCCTTATCACTCCACTTCTCATCAGATCAAAAGTAACAACACCCGTTTGAGATACAACACTTTCTAATGTTGTGTGGGCTACTGAATTAACTATACTCCTCACGGCAGGAGTCAATCCCCAGATGTAGCATTCAATACGTTTAGCTTCTGGAGTAACTAACCACAGTACTAAGCGAGAGAGTTCATTAAAATGGTTTGTGTAACCCACGTGGTCAGCACCTTTCATTTCCAAATTCCACAATTCATGTTCCAGTCTTTGAATCTCACTTTTCGGGCAAAAATGCTCTAGCATAAGGGTTTTAAGTTTGGTCCATGACATACGGTTTATAGCATCCTGTCCCCTTATTTGGACCACTGTGTTCCACCACATCAAAGCATGATCCAGAAACATACTCGTAGCAAATTTGACTATACGGTCTGGTGGACATTCACTAATATTAATTACGGACTCGGTCTTTTCAATCCATTTGACCAATCCGTTCGGTCCCTCAATACCTTTGAATTCAGTTGGTTTACACGATGTGAACTGTTTATAAGCGTAATCCTGACGTGGGAGTTCGGGATTAATACGATCATTACCAGTATTTGGTTGAGTGTTATTATTAACAGTTGGGTTGATAACCGGTACGGGGTTTGGATTCGTGACATTATTTGGGTTCAAAACGGTTTCAGGGTTCCCAACAACATTAACAGTTGGGCGAGTATTATTAGTGTTTATAACATTATCAGTATTCACTGGGGTAGTAACACCAGGGGCTACATTAGTGTCCGGCGGAGGTATATTAGCAGTGGTCGTGGTGGTGCTCGTAGGTTGATTAACAGTATTGTTAGCACGTAGGCCCGCAGTGACTTGTGATACAATTGTTGGTATCACTGCTTGTAGTTGACGAGCAATCATTGCGGCCACTTCCGCCTCAGACAAAGGGTTTTCTTTCTTCGGGGCCATTCTATAAAATAATCAATTATATAATAATTAATATCGTTTCACTATAACCATCACAACTTTACGATATTACAATTTCACAACACACAACTATGCCAAAGAAAACACATTTGTATTAACTATAATCATTACTGTACATATGCATCAAAAATTAGCGCATAGGCTTAACCTGGTATAGGCCAGCGCTTGTATATGCGTATCAAAATTTGTCACTAAGTGACATATAGACTTAACCCGATAAGGGCCAGTGCTTGAAATAGTACTAAACCACAAACAACTCCCAAGTCAGCCCAACACGCTGTAACAAATTGCTGCTTGGGATATCAAAAGACTATATACATAAGGCTATACTACTATGTCCTATCCATTCTTTGTAACATGAAGCCACAAACAAACAACAGCAACCACTAGGGCTGCATTAACCGCCATACATACTCCCAACAGTATCATCGCTCGATCCTGACGCCCATGGCTATGAGCATTTGACCTCTGCACATTCCTTATTTCTTGCTGCATATGCCACATATGATCTTGTACATCATGTCTATGCTGGTTAAGGTTATTTATCGAATGTGATTGTTTTAAAATCTGATCAGTCACTAAACCCTACCATGCTGAATTAGACATAAGAGGTGGCTCTGGTACCGTGGCGGGTAAACCCCAAGTAGGAATAGGTATCTCAGTGACCTGGACATGTGATGTTTCTCCTCTATGGTACGTATATCGAGGTGGAAGCGTAATACGGGAATGTAACAGATAACACTGGTATCAACCACATTGTTTATAAAGAAATTCACAAACTAATTTACATCATATTACATGGGTTGGTACTATGTTTACAAACTAGATGAGAATCAAATAACCGGTTTACGAGCTTCTTATTCAATATTATATATCTGCGTCTATTCACAGCTATTCAACTTCATTCCTAACACCAAGAACGTAAGCAAATCATTCAACCTTTGCTTTACCTGAAAAGCATGTTAAAACGGGTCAACTACGTCTAGTTGGTGAGTTTCAAGTTTCACGAGTACGAACAAAATCAGTATACGAGTTCGTAAAGTTCACAATACGTATGTATATAAGTTTGTGTATGATGTATTATACTAAGCCACAAGTGAACCCAAGACAGCTCGCACTGCATGGCCACCCTTGCCCATGTACTCCCGTTGGCATTTAACAGCCACTTTGCCCCAAGTATGTACTATGTCTAACACCACATAGCAGAATGTAATAAGTACAAATGACAATGTGCAACTGCGTAAACAAGTATATCCGGCATACCCCACCGGCGCCTTCAGTTGGGTTTGTCAAACCGATAGTACTATCCACACGTCACTGGCACGAAGTTAATCACTTGTGTTTGTGGGGACTTTCAAGTGTTAGTACTTAGATAATTCACATCACCACACGTTTTCAAGTATATAAGTATATGTAAACATGCTTTCCACCCCAAAAGTTCGTAAAACAGTTTAGAAAGTGGGGTCGTGAAACTCACCTTATTGTAGTTCGAGCAGGTAATGCTGGTGCCGCAATAGGTGAACGATCCGTAGACCTCGACATGTTCCTGCACAATGGTTAGTAATAAGAATAACATCCTTCGATTATATTAATCATAATAAAACACATGCAGGTATTTATACACATAAGCACAAATAATCGTTTATATACATATATACTTATTTATTATTATTATATTTTATACACATATGTTGCTGTTTTTACCTATTGGGTTGTTCATCGACTTCTTCTCGGATTCCCTCGTACAAACAAGTCCGTTATTACGTTCCGGACCATAATAACTCACTTGTCCATTCAAGTTCATCACGAGAATTGCCTGTATATATTATTTAATATTATTTTATTCCCATAACTAATCGAGCCTAAGGTTATCTTAGGGTATTTCCCTAGTTACAACAGTTAAGAAAACTAAAACAATAACACATGCTTGATGCTCTTGGCGGCGATATCATGAGATTATATACTTAAATAACAATCCATTGATGTATGCAAAAATATATGCAAACCATTACAAATTACATCAACGTTTTACTATCCGTTTTTGTCGCAATACTGCTCGTCCTAGCAAAATCGTAGCCTTTATACTCATTAATATTCTGCAAATATAACATTTTTACTATCAGTTTCTGTCGCAATACTGCCCATCCTAGCAAAATCATAGTCTTCATACTCACTATTATTCTACAAAGAGATAGTGGTATAAAAATTGTTATACATGTAATAAGGATATTAAAAGAAGCATTCAGGATATTAAAAGAAACATTCAGAATAGCTTAATACAATTCATATTAACTTCATATCAATATCTTTACATGCAGCATATTTAAGTAAAATCAAATATTGGTGCTTAGTGCTAACATTTGGGCCTCCTCATTAGACAAAGTCCAGAATCCTCGTGATGAAGCTGTATGCAAATAATGAAAAGACAAATTATAATCAAATAAAGGTATCATAAGCGTAAAGAACCAATGGACAAATCTCATCATAGTTGGTATTAAAAATATTGTGTACCTTGGACGCTTTGTGTAGGCCTGATCTTAGTTTAGCAAAGTAAGCCTAAAGCAACTTGCATGACTTTGTTTGACCCAAAAAAAAATTATGAAACACCAAACACCCAAAAAATCAAAAACATTATCCAACTATATTTCATCAGATCTTTATTACAAAAAATATATATATTTTTAATGTGGTTTCTTGTTTCTTAAATATCTAATGTGTTCAATCTAAGGTATTTGCTAATGGATTTAAGTAGCTCCTTGAACTGCTTGAACTTAAGATTCCTCATGTTCTCATTTCTCAATGCTAAAACCACATGGAATTATTCAAAATTAATACACAAATTCTCAATGCATTGATCACACATTATAAAACTTGGAAACTTCTTATGCTACTTTCACTCCATCAGTAAACTATACTTTCTGAATTTTGTTAAGAAACCCATTAAACCCTTGAAACCCCCGTCCCACAAAACCGGTTTATATACCTGGACTGACCCGTTTGTATAAGGTCTAGGTTCCGGGTTTGAGAAATTATAAAAATTGGTTCCGTTTCCAAACCAGTTCTGGTCCAGGTCGGACCCGCTGCACACCCCCATTGACAGGAACCTTTACCGGTCCCTTACAATTCAATTTAATATGACCGATTTGCCCCAACATCCAAGTTCTTCATTGGGCTTTAGGTTTGATAAGTCAACAAACCAGCTAAACAAGCCTAATGAGCGGGCCAACGAGTCAATATTACCTTGGCTCGGGTTTGGCTCGTTTACTAACAAGCCGATCGACGGGTAAAAGATTTTGACTGTTCATGTTTTGGAAAGAACCCGTTTTAACCCTAGCATGTTTCATATACTATTTCGTCAAATAATAAAACAACTGAGTAAAAAAAAATATAGGTAAATAAAAGAATAAAAAATAGTACAACTCATACATAATGTGCATATATACCTCATTTGATGATCATTCTTCTATGTCTTCATATATTGAACATGATAATCTGTTTATGAAAATAGCTGTGAGATTCTTTGAGAGGCTCTTGTAAGCGTTAGGCTAAGGGTAATGGGGTTTGGTTGAGCCCCATGTGATTTAATCAAAACCCGACACGTAGTCGATGACATGGCCCAAGATCAAGCCCCTCAACCAAGCCCCAGAGGGTGTAGTGGTCCAGGTGATTCGGGGCTTGATTGAATTTTTTTTTTATTGTTATACACACAAATATAAATTAAAATACTTCATTAAAACATAAATAAAAAGGAAAATAAAAAGAAAATTAAAAACATAAATTAAAATACTTTATTAAAACATAAATTAAAAAGGAAAATAAAAACATAAATTTAAAATACATAAAAATAGCGTTTTTATTTTTTTCCGCCAATTTCTTCCGAATAGATCTTTTTCTTCCTCCATTATCGTTTGGTCGGATAGTGGTAGGTGTCTAAAGTTTTTGGCTAGAAATGCCAAACTCTTGAACCGATTTTTTGTATGTCGAGCCTCACCAATCGAGAGGAGGCTACTTGACAATTCGTTAAATTGTACATCGAGCTTCACCAATCCCGCTTCTCCGGTTTTCTTCTCCTTACCTTTGTGGGATTGTTCTGCGGGTTTAGCCGGCTCCGGTTGTGTGTTGATATTACCGTAACCCGAGCCCGACATGGTTTTAAATTTGAGAAACTTAGAGAGGTTTTTAAATTACTAGAGAGAAATGTAGTGAGAATGGTGTGTTATTGTTATAAAATGGGGTAGTTATTTATAGTGGAGTTGTAATAAAGAAAAACGCTTTTTTACTTTAATAATAGCCAACGGCTATTTTTTAAAACCACACTAGCCGACGGCTAGTTTCCGCCCCGCTGTCCCGGCTGTAACAACCCTAATTTTAGGGCCTGGATTTTTTTTTTTAATAAACACATCAACTTTTATGGGTCTTTAACATAATCAACATTCGATAATAGGAAAATAATCCTAAGGATTATTTTAGTAAGATTATAATAATGGCTTCCAAAACCATAAACGAACACATATGACGCATAAGAAGTTGATAAAACCTTTCTAGTTTAATACGCGAGTAATAATACAATACCATAAAGTAACTAAATATTGATTAATATCAATAGAGTATGTGGTTGTGATCATCTATGTACATCGTTAAAGATTAGTGGGTCAGTTACTATACGTGACCAACACTTATGCTTCTATTAGTTATGACAAGTTATGATAATTAATATTATATTAAGTGTCATAATTATCTCTGTCTTATAGGAGTATCACTTGGTAGTAGGAATATAAATAGCACATGGTGCTATGCCAGATTAAGAGCACGGTATAAGCCTTACCGACCCTTAAAGCCGAATATGTGAACATGAATGTATGAATAGGATATATGTGCTACTTTATAATTATCTGTATAGTTAGTTGCACGTATATTTGCTTAAAATTCGAGAGTTAGTTAGTATGCGCGTCACCCCTATATCGGCATTTGACACCGACTAAATAAATGGATACATGAGAAAATATATTTATTTAGTAGTAGATAATAGTGATTAACGAATAACTAGTTCGTTGAATAAATGATAAATTATGGAATCGGTCAAACAAATCAATTATATTTAATGTGCCGGTTTGTGCGCCCGGTCTAACACCACCGATGGTATTATGTAACGACTAGAATAATATGTGACATCTAATTAAGGTTTGAAACATACACAGGAACATCATTGATAGTTTTTAAAGATCGAAATTATACAAAACACAACATAAATATCGAATGCTAATATAACACTTAATATTACTAAAATCCACGATTTTAATTACTTACTAACTAAAATATAGAACTTATATAGTTATTATTTATTGAAATTATGATTGGTGTTGAGAGGATATAGGGCATGCAGCCAATCAGGTGTTGTAGCTTGCCTTCACCATCTCAATAACCGTCCCTAAATCCGAACCTTGCTATATTCCTCTTTCCAAAACCTTTCTACAAGAATTAAATCACAAAAGATCTGCTGAACATTTCAAAATTCCTATATCACAACACCCGATTCTCCACTCTTCATTCCCTCCTTCATCATTGCTCCTTCAAGACAAAAATCCACCACAAGAAACTGCATCGTCTTCCCCACACTTGTTCAAGCCGAATAGAAAGGCTGACGGCTGCTCCCATATCTCTGGCAGCAGCAGCGGTAGCAAGTCAGTGGCGAAGCTTGAACTCGAGCGTCGGGGGAGGGGGGAACTCAAAATGTATTTAAAAAAAATCTTAAACGAGGGGGACGGCTCAAATTTTTGGCCGAAAACGAGTAAATTTAAACTACGTATAAAACTTTCGGGCGAAAAAACGGATACATTTTGTAACACCCCGTAACCGCAGCGGAAACGTAAACGGGATGCAACAGACACATCTGATATCAACAGCATTGCTTATAAAGAAAACACCACTACATTAATTTAAACGTATTACATTGTTCCGAGTTTCGTTACCGTCTAGGCGTTATCACATAAGTTTTACCGATAGTACGTTAACATGTTTAATACAAAATATAGACCCTTAAGCTTCCACAAAATAGCACACATCATCAAGCACGTGTCACTCATTCCAATTTGGGTGTACCTAGAAAGCATGTAAAGAAAACGGGTCAACTACGAATAGTTGGTGAGTTTCACTAATTTAAATAAACCATGACAAATCATTATAATAATCATAAATTAGCGATGTAATTATGCTGAGCCTACAAGTGAAACCTCTGTTAACCCAGAAACACATCTAATAACCTCTGGGGACACTGTTAACCCAGAAACACATTTAATAACCTCTGGGGACACTGTTAACCCAGAAATACATTTAATAACCTCTGGGGACACTGTTAACCCAGAACACTGTTTCGGGCCTTACAATATTAGCAACTCAGACAATTACCATCTTAATACATTACCGTACGATTCCCGTACAATAAACATTATATAAATACATTCATTTCCATGCGATCGGCATGTACTTAAACACTTTGATAAAAACATGCTTTCCGCCCCGGGAAAATATTTAAAACAGTTTAGTAAAAAGGGGCTCGTGAAACTCACCTTTTCGTGAGTAAAGATGTAATACTGTGTGCGGCTACCGGTCCGGATCTGTAATACGATCCCTAAGTCGTTACTACACAATTTCTATTAATATAACTTAAATTCGTGTTAACCGGTACGTCTGGGGACACTGTTAACCCAGTACCGTACACGATCCGGGGACAATGTTAACCCCGAAACACTTCTCAGGACTTAGATTGGGATATCACTTAGAGTTCTTTAGTCAAAACTACCATTAGTTTGTTTTCTCGTTTTGCGTGCCTAGCACGGTTATCCGTCTTTATGTTTTCAAAAATGAGTTTGGTCACATACGACCCGAAATAGTTGTTACTGATATTTTAATTAAAGTGGTGAAATTAGAGCTCGGTTTAGACACCCCGTTTGGCCGCGGGGCCCGTTTCCGTTTTTAATATACCGGAAACTGCTAAATCGGGTAAAATTACCCAAATCATCCGAATTATTTTCGGATGATTTATTTTTACTTGATTAACTTAGTTTCATGAAAATAGTTCATTTTTAAAGTTTTTATACACCGGTCAGCTCGCTTAGGCGAACTTTGCCGGTTTACGCGTTTTAAGCTTTAAAAGTTTGTTTTTATGTTCTTTTTAGCACAAATAAATATCCGCTTGGTCTCGGATCTTGAAATTTTGAACAAATCACTTTTTGACAGTAAGGAATTTTATAAAAATATTTCCAGAATTAATTTTTATATTTAACATTTATTTATCTATTTTTAAACGTCATTGAAACACCAAATATGTCGAAAATACCAAACGACCTTAGAAAAATCCCAAATTTTTCTGGGATGACCCCCTGCCATCCACATAGTTCCCTGTAATTTTTCCAGAACCAAAATCTCATTTTTCATGCAATTTTCACCAAAACCGAGCTAGAAAACCCTAGAACTCGTTTTACCGAAAAGCCTACTTAGACTCCTCCAATGGACCTGAAATTTTGTGTGTGACTTTTATATGTTATAAGAAACTTATCTGAATTTTTCCAGAAGTTTTCATGATGTTTAGCTATTTTCACCATTTTTAGCCAAAACCGAGCATTAAATTCACCAAATATTCATCCTTTATCCAAAAATTACCAAAATTTCACAGATCTCATATTTTCATGTGTAGATCATTTCTGTGAAATTTCATGACCCAACTCTAAGTATATCACAATATGTCCAAATCATATAAATCATACGAAAAACCGAACTACCTTGTGTTTCTTGCTTTAGATCGCCAAGATCTTGCTTTCTAGCCTTTGCTAGCAACTAGATATAACACCTACAAGCACAATAACACCACACCAAGCAAGTTACACCCACAATCAAGCCATTTCTTTCATGGTTTCGGTTAAGACATCAAAACAAAGATTTTAACCGTAAAAATTCGTTTTTGACTCTTTTAACTCCTTTCTTGGACCAAGATCCCTTGTATAACTTGTATACATCACTTGATCATGCAAGAATCGGTTTCATCTCGGGTTTTCACCCATTTTTCACTTGAAACCTCATTTTCTCAAGATTATGGAGTTAAAACTATGAATCAACCATTAAAACCATGTTTATACCTTGTGAATCTTGTTAGAAATCAAAGGTTTTTGGTTGAATGTATGTAGGGTTGAGAGGATTTGGAGAGTTGAGATGTTAAAAAAAGAAAATGATATGTTAAAGTGTATCAAGTGGACTGATCGGTCCATGTTATGGTGTGGGGTGGGGCCCACATCTCAAATCTTGGCCACACATTCGGATTGCGTAATCCGGATAATGTTGTGGATAATCTGGTCCAGTTCGTTTTTCGGTTAAACGTTTAATTCCGCTCAAAACGAGGCCAAAACGGTCGTTTTTCGGCTTAAAAATAAAATTTATATAAAACCGATTTAAAAACTTAAACCATGACATTTATTGACTTAACACATCATATTGTCGGTAATTGTGCATCTTTTTCGGCTTGATCGATCGTCTCTTGCTTGGTTTGATATTAAAGGTTTCGTTTAACGTACCGACGTACCATTGAATCGAAATCCATTTTCTGTGCTATAATTCACTTATCCCGAAGCTTTAATACTTCGTAAACCTTACTAAACATCATATATTTCGTCTATAATGTAATCCCCGATTCGTTCGGGTTTCAATAACCGTTCATCGGTTAATCGTAATTCCAATACGACTAGCTGTACATTCGAGTATAATTCGTACTGTGAATCTTATATACTCGTATAAACACATTATAATTCATATATTCAGTATTAAATAACACATAAATGGTATATTCCGGCTAGGGTATACCTGAATTTGCCGGAATCGTTACACATTTACACTACTGCGAAAAAAATAGGGAGTTTTCGGGCTAAAACGAGTAAGTTTACACTACATATTAAATTTTCGAGCAAAAAACAGATACATTTACACTACTGCGAAATAAAATAGGGAGGTCGGGCTCAAATTTTCGGGCGAAAACGAGTAGTTTGCACTACGTATTAAATTTTCGGGCAAAAAACGGATACATTTACACTACCGTGAAAAAAAATACGGAGGTCGGGCTCAAATTTTCGGGCGAAAACGAGTAAGTTTACACTACGTATTAAATTTCGGGCGAAAAACGGATACATTTACACTACCGCGAAAAAAATACGGAGGTCGGGCGAAAAACGGATACATTTACACTACCGTGAAAAAAATACGGAGGTCGAGCTCAAATTTTCGGGCGAAAACGAGTAAGTTTACGCTACATATTAGATTTTCGGGCGAAAAACGGACACATTTACACTACTGCGCAGAAAAACAGGGGGGGCGGGGCTACCCCTGGCCCTAATGAATCTTCGCCATTGGTAGGAAAGTCGGTTGTATGACGACAATTCCCGATCACAACGTACAACAACAGGCAGCGGTAAGGCCTGGAAGACCGACGTTGAAGGGTGTTGGCCCTCATATGGCAGGCGACCAGTTGTCGCGACAGCTTAAGGATGAAGACGGTAGAGACGTGACAGGTCTGGTAACCCTTGAGACTAAGGGTGGCAAACCCAACCCAAATGGGTTGTTTTGGGTTAAGATGGATAAACTTTAAAAGTAAAATGGGTTAGGATGGATCAAAAAAATTCTACAAGTTGGTCAGGATGGGTTGGAAATATACAAGTGAGTTTCATTTATAAGTTAAAATGAGTCAAAACAAAATATCCAAGTTATCCAAAATTATCTATTTCAAAATACCCAAACTATCATGTGTGAAACAAAACTCATCCGAAACCCAAAAAACGATCAAAATGAAACAAAAACCCCGAACTGACTAAAACGAAACTGAACCGAAATAGAAAAACGACCAAAACAAAAAAAAAACGAATGAAACCGAAAAACTGACTAAATCGAAACAAAAAAAGCGAAATGCAAGCGAAAAGCTAACCACAACTAAAAAAACACCGAATCGACCAAACCGAAACAAAACTGAATCGAAATAGAAAATCGACCAAAACGAAACAAAAAAACCGATTTGAAACCGAAAATTTGACCAAATCGAAACAAAAAAAAAGCGAAATGCAACTGAAAAGCGGACCAAAACAAAACAAAAACACCGAATCGACCGAAACATAACAAAAAAACCAAAACGAAACTGAACCAAAATAGAAAAATGACCAAAACGAAACAAAAAAAAAAGCGAAATGCAACTGAAACCTGACCAAAACAAAAAAAAAACACTGAACCGACCCAAGCGAAACAAACAAACCGAAACGAAACTGAACCGAAATAGAAAAACGACCGAACCGAAACAAAAAAACTGAATTGAAACTTAAAAACTGACCAAAAGGAAACATAAAAAAAACTAAATGCAATTTAAAAACCGGACCAAAACGAATCAAAAACACCGAACCGACAAACGAAACAAAAAAACTGAAACGAAACTAAACCGAAATAGAAAGAACGACCAAAACGATACAAAAAACCGATATGAAACCGGAAAACTGACCAGAACGAAACAAAAAAAAATCGAAATGCAATCAAAAAGCTTACCAAAACGAAACAAAAAAACTGAAACATAGCCGACCAAAATAAAACAAATGAATCGAAACGAAACAAAAAAAAAACGAAATGAAACCGAAAAAACTGACTAAAACAAAACAACACTGAAACCGAAAAAACCGAGAAATCGAAACCGAAATCATTGAAACCGAGCAGATACCGAAACCGACCGAAATGAAAAAAAACAAAACCGAACCGAAAAAAAGCACCGAAAAACTCGAAATTGAACCAGAACAAAAAGTTTTTTTTTTTTTTTTTATGAACGAGGAGGATGAGGAAACATTTTAGTTATTTTACATTTTGCGTTTTTTATTTATAGTTTGAGTTAGAGGTGGCAATGGGAGTGGGTTGGGTTGGATTTGGGTGATGGGTCAGGATGGATATGGGTTATGATGGATTTTTAAAATAGTGGGTTAGGATAGATATGGGTCAAGATGGGTAAAACTAACTCATTTTAACCTAAGTGTTTCCCCCAAAATCCATTAAAAAACTATTAAAAAAATAACAACTCAAAATATAAATAAAAACCCAAAATGTAAAATAACTAAAATGTTTCCCCCATCATCCTCGTTCATAAAAAAAAACGCTTTGTACCGGTTCAAGTTCGAGTTTTTCGGGGGTTTTTTTCAGTTTGGTTTTGTTTTTTTTTTCATTTCGGTCGGTTCGGTATCTGCTCGTTTCAATGATTTCGGTTCGATTTCTCGGTTTTTTCGGATTCAGTGTTGTTTTGTTTTAGTCAAAATTTTTTGGTTTCATTTCGTTTTTTTTTGTTACGTTTCGATTCATTTGTTTTATTTTGGTCGGCTACGTTTCAGTTTTTTTGTTTCGTTTTGGTTGCATTTTGCTTTTTTTTTTGTTTCGTTTTGGTCAGTTTTTCGGTTTCATATCGGTTTTTTGTATTGTTTTGGTCGTTTTTCTATTTCGGTTTAGTTTTTTTGTTTCGTTTGGTCAATTCGGTGTTTTTGATTCGCTTTGGTCCGATTTTAAATTGCATTTAGTTTTTTTATGTTTCCTTTTGGTCAGTTTTTCAGTTTCAATTCGGTTTTTTTGTTTCGTTTCGGTCGTTTTTCTATTTCGGTTCAGTTTCGTTTCGTTTTTTTTTGTTTCGCTTTGGTCGGTTCAGTGTTTTTGTTTTGTTCAGGTTAGGTTTCAGTTGCATTTCGTTTTTTTTTTGTTTCGCTTTGATCGTTTTTCTATTTCGGTTCAGTTTCGTTTTGGTTTTTTTGTTTTGTTTCGGTCGATTCGGTGTTTTTGTTTCGTTTGGTCGGATCAGTGTTTTTGTTTTGTTTTGGTCCGCTTTTTAGTTGCATTTCGCTTTTTTTTGTTTCGTTTTGGTCAACTTTTCGGTTTCATATCGGTTTTTTTGTTTCGTTTTGGTCGTTTTCTATTTCGATTCAGTTTTGTTTCGGTTTGGTCGATTCAGTGTTTTTGTTTAGTCTTGGTTAGCTTTACGGTTGCATTTCGCTTTTTTGTTTCAATTTGGTTAGTTTTTAGGTTTCATTTCGTTTTTTTTTGTTTCGTTTTGGTCGATTTTCTACTTCGGTTCAGTTTCGTTTTTGTTTCGTTTTAGTCAGTTCGGGGTTTTTGTTTCGTTTTAATCGTTTTTTTTGGGTTTCGGATGAGTATGTTTCGCACATGATAGTTTGGGTATTTTGAATTAGATAATTTTGGATAACTTGGATATTTTTGACCCATTTTAACCTATAAATGAAGCTCACTTGTATATTTCCAACTCATCCTGACCCACTTGGAAAATTTTTATGATCCATCCTAACCCATTTTACTTTTAAAGTTTATCCATCTTGACCCAAAACAATTCATTTGGGTTGGGTTTGCCACCCTTAGTTTGAGTTATTATTTTTTTAATAGTTTTTTTTGAATATTTTTTTGAGGGGTTTTTAAAACTCTTTGTATGTCAACATTCACTTGGGTCAAGATGGGTTAGTTTTATCCATCTTGACGCATATCCATCCTAACCCTCTATTCTAAAAATCAATCCTGACCCCATATCCATCCTGACCAATACCCATCCTGACCCATCACCCAAATCCAACCCAACCCACTCCTATTGCCACCTCTACTTGAGACCATTCCAACCTTCGTTTTTAGAATGTTCACACACCTATTGACTGAGGGGGTGTTTGGGATTCCTTATTTAAGGTAAAAAGGTCTTTTTGTGACAAGTTGAAAAGGTCTTATGACTTTCTAATAAGGAGTTTCCAAAAAAGTGTTGGATTAACATAAGATAATAAGTTGTTGTTTAAAAAGTGTTAGGTTTAACTTAGTGATTTAAATGACCAAAAAGGACATAAGTAAGCAATGGGTGGAATGGAAATTGGAAGGGTGGAATGGGTATTCTAATCCTATAAGGAGATAAGTTAGCAAACTCTAACTTATTGAAAACCGTTATTTTGGCTTTGTTGATAAGGAGAAATGGAAAAGGCCTTTTGTGTTTCCAAACACTTTGTTAACACAAAAATGACTTATTTAACCATCATAAGTCATAAGGAGAGGAAAATAAGGATCCCAAACACACCATGAGTAGCGGTGAAATGGAGATGATTCTAGTGATATTGAACAATATTCTGGCCAGACACGACGTTTCGGTAATGCTCTTCGACGATTGATATACGTTTCCGTTGGCCAGTGGAGCATGGCGGTAAGCCGCTGCTGTAGCTGTACAACTCAGATGGTTCGGGTCTTGGTTCGGGTTCGGGTCAACGACGGTCAAAGAGCCTGGCCGTAACTTAAATTAACTGAACATGAGTAAGGTATAAAACACGCGTTAAATATTTTGATTATTTATAACCGACTAACTTATTTACTCGTTGCGTGCCTGGTTGAGCTCCCGTTAAAATAAACCAAACCATATATATATATATATATATATATATATATATATATATATATATATATATATATATATATAGGGAGAGGGAGAGTTATCCTAAAAATAAGTAGTTTTATAGGAAGACTAGGAATAAATCATAGTCATTTGATCATGTTAAACAATGGTTGAGATTTAAAATTACCAATAACCAACATAGTTTCCTAGAATTACTCTTTCATCAATATAACCGACATAGTTTCCTAGAATTGTTCTTTCACCATCATTTGTAATGCTAAATGTCAAAAATTTGTTGGTTCTTACCATTCATAGGAAAATCCTTATTCTTATTTGAACCTTTCTCTCTCTCTCTCTCTCTCTCTAATATATATATATATATATATATATATATATATATATATATATATATATATATATATATATAAACGAAAGATGTGGTCGCTCCCCCTTTTTTTGGAGTCATCAGATTTGCTTGATTTTTAAATGGAGACTTATCATGCATTTGACCCGAATTTACGGGTATGGGTCTTACCAAACCCATATATTCCTTAAACGGGTTATAACATCTCATTAAATTAAAAATTATTCTCACCAAATTATTGATGTGAAAATCCTATAAAATAGGATATACTAAAAAATATCATATATTTTTTTTAAAGATATTATATAATTAAGAAATAATTTTATAGTAAAAAAAAGCGGGTTTTGGGTCTCCCCAAACTTAGATAACTTTAAAACCGGGTTATAACATCTTAGTTATTTGTGAAACCCGTTTATCATCAAACTCTAAGTATATTAAAAATTTCCCTACAATAAATAAAATTAAATTCCAAAAAAATATATAAATATTAAAAACGAATAATGTAAAACAGCCCCCGTACGGGGAATAAAAACTAGTATATAAATATAAACCGACACCACCTATATAACATTGAATAAATCTCTACTCTATTATTTGGTTAACTTCAGAATTTATTTAGCTTGATATACAAGATTACAAGCAGATAGGTAAAATTGTAAATACAAATTTGTTACTTAAAACATTTTGTGGAAATAAATAATAGACTACCATAGATCAAACCGAGCACACCCACTATATTTGTATAAGTTATAGAAATACATTATTCATAAACCATGTACTATAGCGGAAAATTGATAACTCGTGAGCAAAACTTGAATGTCATGTGAATTACACCATGCGCTCATAATTAAAATCAATTATTCAAAATATATAACCACAAGCGGATGAGTCAAGAACTTGAGAATGGCATTTTTTTTTGTTGATATGCTAAACCCATACCGTTAAGGTTGCACATACACAATACGGGCATAAATATTATAACCGTTATTAATACTAAATATTATTTTTGACGAACCGTTACATTTATTAGATTTACTATTACTCAACTATGTTCGTGAAGAATGCTTGTTAACACAATGATTATTTTATAAGAATGCTATTATCGACATGCCTACATGCTACATGTACAATTACGTGTTATTGCTTCCATCACAACTAGTTCGCTTTACCACTTGTTTTATTATTCTTACTTGTTATTAATGATATTAATAACACAAGTATTATATTCGTTTATAAAACTTAAGTAATTGTGAGAAAAGAGTGGGGTGTAGTAAACCTACTTTATAAAAAATTACGGTAAAATGATTCCGTAATATTACCTTCGTCTAAGCCTATGAATCTATACTTTACCAATCAGACTACAACGTAATTATTTTAAATAATAAAAATATGTAAATTATTACTAAAACGAAAATTTCTTTTTGGGTGAATGTTTTATTTAAATAATTAAAAAAAAATGTTCCTATGTAACAGTTAACTTTAACCGAACGGTTAACCGGTCTTAGAACCGAACTTTGTTTTAAACTACGGTTTTGAACTAAAAGCTTATAATGGATTATGATAACTTAAAAATTATATTTGAGAAGTTTTCAACACGGAAATATAAACAAATTATTTAGAAAACCGAACTCTACGCGCTTACGGGAAAATTGTGTTTTAAATTATAAATACACATTCGGAAACGCAAACTTATAAACTAGTATTCTTCTTACTTAAAATAGGTTATTTTAATATTATAGACTATTTCATTAACCTATGTTGCCTTGTTTTGCAAGAAACGACAATTAAACGAGTTTTCCAGTTAAACTGACACAAAGCGAACAAAGAGTTTTATAAATTATAAAAATAGAAACTTTTGTAATAATTCAGTAGGTTATTTGTTATATAACTTATATTTTAATCATAGTTTATTTTGGTAGCAAATGGTTAAGTCACTAGTCTTAAAGTTGTTACGTTTTACCACTTAAACGAAGCACAAGGACTGAAACCATGCATTTGAAACTTGCTGGAATTTTCAAAACGTAAAATGATATACTTTTTTTTATATGATCAATGTCTATTGTAGATGTGAAGTCATTTGGCATCCGAAGCTTAACGGAAACCCGAACTGGTTAAAAATAGTAACTTTATCGAGCTCGATAAAGTTACATATTATGATGTTTACTTGTTATATATTACTTGTGTGACCTAAAATGTGATACCAATACAATAAACTTATATATACGTGAACTCTCTTAAAAAGGAAACTTTATTTGTTTGGGACCTAGTAAGTTGGCCAACAAATAGAGTTGACTAATACATAATACTAGGGGAAAGTATTAGAAGTAATACTAGCTTAATGAAGCGTTTACCTATTGTAAATGAACATAGGAAAACCCAACTTAACAATTGAACGACCGATAGTAAGTCGCAACATTTAAACATACAAGAAGAGCTCAATCGAACGACACGGCTAGTAACAAATATTATATTTTTGTCAAGTTACTTATCATTATATATATACTAGGCACACTTGGTGGTTCTTAGCGTAGTTGCAAGCTCATAGATTATCATTCACTTACGAAATTTTCATACGGACTGAGGTGAGTTTTGTGCTGCCCTTTTTACTTAAACTTTTTGGGCTAGATACATGCTAGTTTTACTTATTGTGTGATATTTATCAAGAAGTGTTTTACTGCTAAATTTTGTCCCAACTTTTACACAATCATTAACCCAAGGGGATGGGCCGGAGGCTTGTATGGGTAGTACTATTTGGGAGACCCCCGCGCACAGTGACCCTATGTTGGGTAAACCACACTGACATCTGCGGATCGTTGCGGCATATAACCTACGTGTTTGATTATTGCTTTTAGCAGGGTGATAGTCCTGGACGGTTAAACTTCTAGTATGAGTTGGGGATACTTATGCTAGTTGTGGGTTTGATTGCGGACTTGATTGATTTGCACCATGCTTTATACTTACATACACGCAAACTCGCGCGCTTTTATAAATTAACTCTTTTATGTGTATGTGAGCTAAACTCACGAACTCACCAACTTTTTAGTTGACACTTTTTAGCATGTATTCAAGTACCATGTGGATAGTGATTTGGATTATCATTGCAATGAGCATGAATAAGGATATAGGCGTAAGTCAAACAAGAAAAACGAAGATTAGATGCCAATGAGATTAGTAGAACCAACACGGATTGCAGTAGTGTCAGAGAAGAGAAGAGATAGTTGTATAGTTACACATTGTTTTAAATGCATAGTACATAAATTGTAGCTTATCTTTATCATTGATATTCCTCTGCTTACATTGGTACCAATTTGTCTATAAAATGACCCGCCCCCAGGGCAGGGTGTGTAACACCCCGTAACCGCAGCGGAAACGTAAACGGGATGCAACAGACACCTCTGATATCAACCACATTGTTTATAAAGAAAACTGAATGCATTAATGTACTTCAAATTACATTATCTTGTATTCCATTACCGTCTAAGTGATTCACACATCACACACTACGATACATAATTCTATTTATTATAATGTATCCTAACATCCCGCACGCAAATCTTACACACATCAAGCACTTAGCACATAAGCAATCACTTCATCTTAGTTGTACCTGAAAAGCATGTGAGAAAACGGGTCAACTACGAATAGTTGGTGAGTTTCACAATTTGAGAAAACCATGATAAATCCATATCATAATATAATATTATCTGGGGACACTGTTAACCCAGTACTGTACCCATTCCGGGAGCAATGTTAACCCAGAAACACTTCTAGGAACCCCTGGGGACACTGTTAACCCAGTACTGTACTCACTCCGGGGGCAATGTTAACCCGGAAACACTTCTAGGAACCCCTGGGGACACTGTTAACCCAGTACTGTACTCCCTCCGGGGGCAATGTTAACCCGGAAACACTTCCAAAGACATCTGGGAACACTGTTAACCCAGTCCTGTACCCATTCCGTACGATTCCCGTACAATCAAATATTTATAAACACACGCAAGTCCGTGCGTTCGGTATGTACTTAAACATTTTATTAGCTACATGCTTCCGCCCCGGGAAAATATTTGAAAACAATTCAGAAAAAGGGGCTCGTGAAACTCACCTTAGCACTTGCAAGCAGGTAACAACAATCATTATCAATTAACGCGTCCAATCTGTAATATGATCCCTAAGATCGTTATTATACACTTATTGTTTATATAATCTTTTAACCGTATCAACTGGTACATCTGGGGAGACTGTTAACCCAGCACTGTACCCGTTCTGGGGGCAAGGTTAACCCAGAAACACTTCTCCGGACTCAGATTGTGATGTCGTTTAGAGTTCCATGGTCACAACTACTATTAGTCGTTTTTCTCGTTTTGCGTGCCTAGCACGATTATCCGTTTTTATGTTTCAAAAATGAGTTTGGTCACACACGACCCGAAAATAGTGGATGACTGATAATTTAATTAAAGATGTGAAATTATAGCTCGGTTTAGACGTCCCGATTGGCCGCGGGACCCGTTTCCGTCTTTGGCGTACCGGAAACTGTTAAAATAGGTTAAAATTACTCAAATCATCCGAATTATTTTCGGATGATTTATTTTTACTTGTCTAACTCATTTATATGAAAATAGTTCATTTTTAGGGTTTTTATACACCAGTCAGCTCGCTTAAGCGAACTTCACCGGTTTACGCGTTTTAACTTTAAAAGTTTGATAATTAGCACAAATAATTATCTGTTTACTCTCGGATCTTGAAATTTTGCACAAATCACTTTTTAACAGTGGGGAATTTTATAAAACTATTTCCAGAATTAATTCTTATATTTAAAATTTATTTATCTATTTTTAAACACCATTTAAACACTAAATATGTCGTAAATACCGAACGATCTTAGAAAAATCCCAAATTTTTCCTGGATGTCCCCTGCCATCCACATAGTCCCCTGTAATTTTTTTCCAGAACCAAAATCTTCTTTTACATGCCATTTTTACTAAAACCGAGCTAGAACACCCTAGAACTCGTTTAACTGAAAAGCCTACTTAGACTTCTCCAACTGAACTCAAATTTTGTGTGTGACTTATACATGATATAAAAAGCTTATCTGAAATTTTCCAGAATTTTTCATGATATTTAACTATTTTTCACCATTTTTGGCCAAAACCGAGCATTAAATTCACCAAATATTCATCCTTTATCCAAAGATTACCAAAAATTCACAGAACTCATATTTTCATGTGTTTAACACCTCTGTAAAATTTCATGACCTAACTCTAAAGCATCAACAAAATGTCTAAATTTCCCAAGACCGAACATAACCGAATATACCTTTCGTTTTCCGCCACTACAAGCTACAAACTCGTCTTTCCGCCTTATCTACCACTAAATACAGAGCCTACAAACAACATACCACAATACCAAGCAAGTTACACTCACGATCAAGCCATTTCTTTCATAGTTTCGGTTATGATTCCAAACAAAGATTTAACCGTAAAAATTCGTTTTTGATTCGTTTAACTCATTTCTTGGACCAAGATCCCTTGTATAACCCGTATACATCACTTGATCATGCAAGAATCGGTTTTCATCTTTGAAACCTCATTTTCTTGCAAACAAACTCAAGAAAGGATGATGAACACGAATATAACTCGATCTTTACCTCGTTGTTCTTGCTAAAAATCTCGGTTTTTGGTTCTTGATCTTGAGAGAATTGGTGGATAATGTTGGAATGCCTTGTAAAAAAAAATGAAATGAATGGAATGGGGCTATGGGGCCGATCGGAATTCATGGGGGGTGGGGTGGGACCCACCTCTCCATTTCTAGCCACATATTCGGATATTGGAAATCCGGATAATGTTTTGGATAATCTGGTTCAGTTCGTTTTTCGGTTAAACGTTTAATTCGGCTTAAAACGAGGCTAAAACGGTCGTTTTTTCGGCTTAAAAATGAAATTTATATAAAACCGATTTAAAAACTTAAACCATGACATTTATTAACTTAAAACATCATATCATTAGTTATCGCGCATCTTTTTCGGCTTGATCGATCGTCTCTTGCTCGGTTTGGTATTAAAGGTTTCGTTTAACGTACCGACGTACTATTAAATCGAAATTCTTTTTCAGTGCTTTAATTCACTTATCCCGAAGCTTTAATGCTTCGTAAAATCACTAAATATCATATATCTCGTCTATAATTGAACCCTCGATTCGTTCAGGTTTCAATAACTATCGATCGGTTAATCGCATATTTAATGCGATGAATTATATATTCACGTACAATCAATACAGTGAACCATGTATTCTCGTATAATTACTATGGTAATTCATGTACCCGACGTTAAATATAACGTAACTATTGTCTACCGGTTAGGGTATACCGGGTTTTGTCGGAATCGTTACATTCTCCCCCCGTTAAGAAATTTCGTCCTCGAAATTTTGCACGTCCACTATCACCTTCCGAGAGAAAGGTGGGGGTTTTTCCTTCAGAATTCACCCCCGCGTTACCAGGTATAATCTGGTCCTCGCTGTGAATTCCACTTAATCTTAATCAATAAAGCTTGGTATGTCCAAACTGTTTAGTTTTCCCGTCTACTATCTCTACGGAATTAGTTATGATATCAAACATGTCTTCTATGAGTACCTTTATTACTAGTAATTTCGTTGCCTCATCGCTTAGGTACTTTTCAATCCGTTATACATGGCAAAATATCATGTATAGTACTTAGCCCCTGGAGTACTTTAATCAATAAACTAAATGACCAACCATGGAGATAGTTCTCATGGGGTCCAATATATTAAGAAGCTATTTTCGGTTTTGCCAAACCTCATATCACCTCTCTCTAAGGTGATGCCTTAAAATGCCTTGTCACCTCTATTCAGTGACAATGGTTTCCTTTGAACGTTGGCATAAATCCTTTGCCAACCTCGCGCTACTTTCAACTTCTCTTAAACATTATAAATCCGATTGGTTGTTTCTCGAATCAATTCAAATCTTATGGCTTGATCGACGCCCATTTTCAATTTAACAAATTGGTGATAACTACTTCACCCATAGAAAGCTTCAAGCTCTCGATGCTTCCTTCCCCTCCTTCCAATAATGGAAGTAGGATGACTATTTCGATCTGAGATCATTGAAAATGGTACTCCACGACGAGTTACCATTTCATCATCATGAATTTGGGCGAGAATTCATTGTGGTAATCGTCATAGATTGGGATGAAATGTGAGAACTGGTTAATCGATCCGCGATTACCTAATTTACCTCATGCCTTTGATATATCATGGGAATTTGCGTCCCGAAATCCAATGTAATTTTTTCCCACTATCATTGGCGAATTTTCTGTCGTTGTGGCGTTCCCAAGGGTTTTCGGTATGTAGCCTTATCTCTTGCACAACTTAAATATTCACCAACATACGTAACCATATCCTTCTCCAAACTCGGCCATTAACAAAATCCTTTCAGATATTCGTATCATCAATAGTCTAATCCGATCCCGGATGTATGGAATATTTCGATCTATGCGCTTCGTCCATGATTAATTCACGAAGGTCATGGAGGGTCGGGATCCAAACCCGATCTTTGAAATAGAGAATTTCGTCCACGCGCTTGTTCGAAATTCTTCTCGTTGCCGTAAAGTCCCTCCTTTTCCAATTGTTCCTCTTCCAACGCCTCACGTTGAGCGACTCGAATCAGGTCCGAAAGGTTCGACTGAACTATCTTCCCCAGCGCTCGCACTCGCAATGGCTTAACCCGATCCTTCCTACTCAAGGCATCGGCTACGACGTTAGCCTTGCCGGGTGATAACGGATGTCACAGTCATAATCGCTTAACAACTCGACCCATCTTCGTTGAATATGAGACAACGGTCTCTCATCATCTATAAAATTTGTACATTTGCGTAGTACAAAGGATTATGAATTGGGTAATGCTAAAAATTCTTCAGTCAACCGCTGATAGTCTCCGGCTAGTCCTAAAAATTGGCGCATTCCCTTTTGGTGCCTTGGGTGACTGCCAGTTTTAATGGTTTCTATTTTATTTGGGCCTATGTGAAATCCTTGTTGCTTTACAACATGACCAAGGGGTTATGCCTTCTTTATTCAACATCATATTTCGAAAACTTCGCGTACAACTCCTCTTGCTTTTACACTTCCACAATTTTCCTTAACCGTCGTTCGTGCTCTTCCTTACGTTGCAAATATATCAAAATATCATCAATGAATGTTATGACAAATTTGTCAAAATAAAGTTTATAGACTCGGTTCATGAGGTCCATGACCACTGCCGGCGCATTTGTTAGCCCGAGAGGCATAACTAAGAATTCATAATGGCCGTAATGAGTCCGAACGCTGTTGTTGCAACGTCCTCCTCTTGGATTTTTCATTTGGTGATAACTATATCTAAGATCAATTTTCTAAAAATAAATCGCCCCTTGCAATTGGTTAAATAGATCATTTACTTCGAAGAAGTGAATACCTATTCCTGATCGTCACTTTATGCAATTCTCTCTAATCAATACATATCCTAACACTTCCGTCCTTCATTTCCCAATTAACACTGGTGCACCCCATGATGACTAACTAGATCGTATAAAACCTTTATCCAATAATTCTTGCATTTCAGTTGGTGCAAGTCGGTAAGATGCTTTAGCAACAGGGCCAGCTTGAGGTATTAAATCGATTCTGAATCCGACCTGTCGGGTTGGCGGTAATCCAGGAAGTTCTTCTGGGAAAACTTCTGGAAATTCGCGTACCATCGGGATATCTTCTATATGTTTTCTTTTAAATTCTTTGGCAATCGCGTTCGTTAAATACACCACGTCTTCTTGTCGTAAATATTATAACATCTCAAGATGAGATTAGGGTGGTAACATAATACCGTAC
Organism: Bidens hawaiensis; assembly: GCF_021521415.1. Taxonomy (NCBI): domain Eukaryota; kingdom Viridiplantae; phylum Streptophyta; class Magnoliopsida; order Asterales; family Asteraceae; genus Bidens; species Bidens hawaiensis. The sequence goes on from NW_027502183.1 coordinate 73,880, forward strand.
ACTTTTCTCTGTATCTAATCGCTTCATCGTCCGAAGGAGAGCTTCTAATCATCTTCTTTTCATATTTGATTTCAGCTTCATGTTGAGTTAGCCAATCCATGTTAACTATTACGTCAAAACTTCTTAACTTTACTGGTCGTAAGTCAATAAGGAAAGGTTAATCGTTCAGAATAATAGGACAATTCCGAGCAATTTAGTTAACCATTAGGGGTTTACCGTTAGCGATTCTACAGTATAGGGTTCTATAGTTTCACTAATCGGTATCTTTCTAAATGATAGGAGGTTAACATGAACTAACTTCTATCGACGACCGTAAAACATCACTGAAGCCTATTGATTTAAAACTACAACATACTTAATACCACCTTTGGATCATGACGTGCTTTATTTGAATTACTCACAAAAGCACGGCTCCTTGCTTGATCAGAGGTTGATGCTTGTCATGAGGTTCATCTTCCACGACACCTTGGTTC